>NC_056744.1:1743622967-1743625467 GCF_019279795.1 Protopterus annectens | reverse complement strand
ATATATATATATACACATTTATATATACATATATATATATATATATATATATATATATATATATATATATATATATATATATATTTTTTTTTATTATATATTTATTTATTTATTTTCAGTTTGATTACCAGGGAAGTCCACTGGGCTACGAAGAACCCATTTTCAGTGGAGGCCCGGGGAGAAAAGCTCCCAGGCAGTACAATCAAAGTTACAAATGCACAAAATAAAAATACAATAGAAAATGTACAATCAGCAAGTGTACCTAGTAAGAACAATGCAATATAAAGAAAACATTTTTTTTTTTAGGAACATAATTTGCAGTATTTACATCTTTACAGTCAGCTGAGAGTCAACTAAATCCATTTTGGTGGAATTTAGAAATGATATCAGAGAGCAGATTGGTGTAGGGGAAGAGAGGGGCCTAGTATAGAATCCCTTGAATTTATATAGGGTGAAAGCAAGAGCATTTCCATTTGGATGAAAGGTGCAAGAAAAGTTGTATCTTGAATGATTTTGTGTTAGGTATAGTCTTAAGTGAAGGAGGGAGACAGTTCCGTTTTCTACCTAGAGAGAAGGATAGTAGTAGCTTTGCCAGCGGGAAGTTTAGGTCTGTGAATGGAAATTAGGTTTTTGTGTTTTGATCTCAACGATCTGTTAGGGATGTAAGGGGGAAGGATGTTGGATAAGGTTGGGCATTTTTCTTGGAAGAATATTAATTTGTGAATGGTCGTTAGTTGAAGATAGTCAAGGTGGTTAGGGAATTCTAACCAGTTCAGAGATTGAAGGGTTAGGCAGTGGTGGGTTGAGGTTTTGGATTTAGCGGCAAATTTAGAGATCTTATTGTAGCAAGTTTCAAGTTTAGAGGTGAGGGAAGCAGACAGATTAGTAAGAAGAGTGGCACCATAAAGTAGAGAGGGAAGGAGGTAGGTGATAGCTAAGGAGTGCCTAGAGGAGTTTGAAAGAAATAGATTTTTCCTGTAGAGCATACCTAACTTTTGGTGTTTTTTTTTAATGTTTTGTTGTATGTGGAGATCATATTTGAGGTGTTCATCAATGGTAATGCCAAGGAGTTTAGCAGAAGGGACCACTTCTATAGGAGAGTTGGTTTGGCTTAGGATGATGAATGTGTTTTTGTCAAAGGAAGAAGTCTTGGTTGGGAGGAAAATTAAACTTTTAGATTTATTGGAGTTGAGGGAGAGATGGTTTTGGTGCATCCAGTTTTCTGTAGTGGAAAAAGCTGTTTGTGTTTTAGACAGAAGTTCAGAAAAGTTGGGGGCGGTACAAACTAAGGTAGAGTCATCAGCGTATTGGATGACTGTAGTGTCAGGGAGGACAGAGTGAAGGTTATTTATGAAGATGTTGAAAAGCATGGGACCGAGGATGGATCCCTGAGGAACACCTGTAGGTATGGGTAAGAAGGAATAGATAGTCCTTCCATCTGACAGCCTGAAATCTGTCAGAAAGGTAACTGGAGAACCAGGAAAGAGTATTAGGGGAGAGATTAAGGTTGGAGAGATGAACGCAAAGGTGTCAATGGGAGATGGTGTCAAAGGCTTTAGAAAGATCTAGTAGAACAGTAGATACAAGAAGTCCAGAATCTCGGGCTTGATTAACAGTTTCTAAGAAGAGTAGGGCAGTTATAGTGCTGTGGCCGGGATGGAAACCATGTTGGGTGGGTGTAAGTAGCTGATTCTGAGTTAAGTAGGATAAAAGTTGGTGGTGGACACATTTTTCAAGAATTTTGGATATTGGAGATAGTAGGGCTATGGAACGGAAGTTAGATATGGAGGTGTTTTTCCCTCCTTTGTGGAGTGGAAGAATGTAGGCTGAATGCCAAAGTTTGGGTACATATGATTCATTTAAGGATCAGTTGATCAGGATACTAATAGGGAGAGCAATACCTTCAGCTGCACATTTGAGGAAGAAGGGGGAAATGTTGTCGGGTGCATTAGAGCAAGGCTTTAGTTTGGATAAGAACTTTTTTATAAACAATGTAGAAACTGGTTTGATCTGGAACATAGTGGGACAGTTATTAGGGATGTTGGAAGGAGAGATTAGGAAGTTCGGAGGATTATTGTCAGGGAATGTTTTGGTACGCTTAGCTATAGAATCTGTAAAAAAAAGTGTTGAAGTGAAAGCTCAGTTCCTTGTCAGTTAAACTAGGGTCAGGGCAGGGGTTATTTCTAGACGCAGGATGGAGAAGAGAGTTAACAGATTTCCAGAATTGTTTTGGGTTCTTATAATTATTGGGCTGAAGTTTATTGTAGTAGCTTTTTTTGTCCAAGGAGATAAATTTTTTTACTTGGTTGCGGAGTTGGGTATATTGGAGGAAGTCAGAAGATAGTTTACTTTTTTGAAAACGCTTCCAGGATTTGTCTCTGAGATGCATGGTAGTTCTAGTCTCTTTGGTCAGCCATGGAGCAGAGTTGGCTTTGATTCGTTTGTTTCTTAGGGGGATAAGGGAGTTAAGAGTATATAGGAAGATAGAGTTAAAATGCTC
>NC_056744.1:1743615467-1743617967 GCF_019279795.1 Protopterus annectens | reverse complement strand
AGTACTTCGGAAGTCATATCTCGGACTAAGAGATCAGTAATATAGCAAATAACTCAAAATCTCCGAATATGCATATACATAGACATATATATATATATATATATATATATATATATATATATATATGTATATGCATATTCGGAGAGTTTGAGTTATTGGCTTTTCCCGGTTAGGGGTCACCACAGCGGAACTCTGGTCCGCTAATGATTGGTAGTTGATTTTTACGTGCCGAGTTACCAGCCCTGATGCACAACCTTCAACGAAGGTACGCCCATTCACGCATATCTCCACACAGAAGATGCTCTAACTGAGAATCGAACTGGACAGCATCTTACTGTGAGGCGACAATGCTACCACAGCACCTCCACCGTGATAAGTATATATATATATATATATATATATACACACACACACACATATATATATATATATATATATATATATATATATATATATATATATATATATATATATATATATATATATATATATATACACACATACACACACACACACACACACACACACACACACACACACACACACACACACACACACACACACACTTATATATATATATTTATTTTATTTTACATTTGTTGACTGGGATAGTCCAACTGGATGCATGTCCATTTTCAGCGGAGACCCGGGGAGAAAAGCTCCAAGGGTAAGCAGATACAGCATTCCATAATACCAGCATTACATATTAGAAATGGACTATTTACAGAGATTACATAAGTAAGCAAGTTAGCCAAGTTCCACAGGTTAGAGTTAATCCCGAGTGTAGGTCAGGATTAAATTAAATTACACAGTAAACTGGTTAACAGATTTTTACACATTCTAGAGAGAGTTAGCCATGCTTGATACATTGACATTTCCAGTTAAGTGACAAATGTTGTTTGAGTCTAGTTTTAAATTGACCTAAGTTGGAAAGTAAGGTAATATTAGCTAGAAGAGAGTTCCAGGATCTACTTACAGAGTTTGCAAAGAGAGAGTCACTGGCTGTGTTATTAATTTTGCAAGTCTGAATTAGTAGTTTGTTAGAGGATCGAACTGGTCTAGAATTGTTATAGGGGGTGATAATATTTTTAAGTGCAGGAGTATTGTCCGGATTACAGACTATTTTATAGGCCACAATCAGTTGGTTATACTGAATTAGCCTGGGTAGTTCAAGCCACCCAAGTTGATTTAGATTGATGCAATGATGTATCCTAAAAGGCAGCCCAGTGGCAAACCTGGCAATGTGGTTGTAGCAAATTGAGAGTTTGTTAAGAACAGGCTTGTTTAAATTCGAGTGTAGAGGGGATGCATACAGAAGGGTTGAAAGAAGGTGAGAGTGAGCTATGGCAATTTTAGCTGGAGGGGTTAGGAAGGCTTTTATTCTGTAAAGTGACCCTAGTTTTTTATTGATGGTTTTGATAGTTTGGTTAACATGAAGGTCGAATTTTAGATTATTATCTATGTTGACACCTAATAGTTTTGTAGAGGGGTCAGGGTAGATTATTGTGTCATCATTTGGATTTATGGTAAAGGTGAAAGCGGTAGACCTATGTGTTGGTGAAAATAACAGCATTTTTGTTTTTTTGGGATTTAGGATCAGACAACGTTCAGAAAGCCAGTTTTCTATTGTATTAAAGGTGGTCTGGGTAGCTGACCATAAATCTTTTGGAGATGTGGCCGAGCAAATCAGTGCAGTGTCATCAGCATAATGGATACATCTGACTTTTGGGATGACAGTATAAAGGTCATTAATGAAGATGGAGAACAGCAAGGGTGCTAGTATAGAGCCTTGTGGTACTCCAAGAGGGTTAGGTAGAAGAGTAGAGAGTTTGTTTTGCCAGAGGACAGCCTGCTGTCGACCATTAAGTTAGGATTGAAACCATTGAAGGGCTCTAGTATCTAGACAGAATGTTTGCAGGGTGTGGATTAAAAGTTGGTGATCAACCATATCGAATGCCTTAGAAAGATCCAAGAAGAGGGCTGGGGATATATAATTATTTTTGCAATTATGGTTTATGGTGTTGGTAAAGGCTAGGAGGGCTGGAGTAGTGCTGTGATGAGGATGGAAGCCATGCTGAGAGTCTGCCATAAGGTGATTCTTGATTAGGTGGTGTATGAGTTGTCTATGAATACATTTTTCCATAATCTTTGAAAGTGGAGAGAGTATAGCTATTGGACTATAATTGGAGAATTCGGTAAAGCTGCCTCCTTTGTGAAGTGGGATTACATAGGATATTTTCCAGATGGTGGGAATTTTAGCTTCTACTATGGTTCGATTGATTAGTATTGAGACGGGGTAAGGAATAGCATCAGCTGATTTTTGTAGGTACTCAGCAGGGAGTTGATCAGCAGAAAGTGTAGTTGGTTTTAATTTTTTGATCAACGTATAGATAAGTGAAGTGGAGACTGGTTGGAAGATGAATGCGAGTAGGTTTCTAGGGGTTCTACTTTCAGGACCAGGGGAGCTAGGAGGTAGTTTGCTAGCTAGGGCTTGAATTGT
>NC_056744.1:1743522967-1743610467 GCF_019279795.1 Protopterus annectens | reverse complement strand
CCTTGGATCAACTTATCCACACCTCCACCAGGGGCAGTAGTATCCTAGACCTGGTCATTACCAACATGGTCGACTGGTGTTCCACACCAGAGGTAAATTCCTTGTTAGTCAGATCCGACCACAAGCTAATCAGCCTAGACATCCACATCCCGCCCCCACCCCTCATTAAGGAACCCACCATAAAAAAGTTCACCAAAGCCAACTTCACCCTTCTTAAGACAGATGTGGCAAACTTCACGACACCCATGCAGATGGACAATAGAGGTACAACTGCTGAATCCTACACAAATGCACTTTATAAGCACTTACACGAGTGCATGGATCGTGCTATCTCTACAGAAACAAGATGCTATCCGCCAAAAAAAGGAAGCCAATCTGGTGGTCCCCTGCCATAAACAAAGTCTACAACAGAAGAAAGAAACTGTTGCGAAAAAGAGAAAAAATCCCATGACTGGAATAACTCCCTGGTCAGCCTCAGTAAGAAGCTGAGATCCCTCATAAAACCCTTCAAAGCTAGTTATGAAAACAAAATCACCACAGATTATAAAGACAACCACAAAGCATTCTATAGCTCTGTCAAGAATCTCAGTGACAACACTCAGATCTGCTCTGAGTTCCAGCACAATGGCAGTAAATATACAGAACCAACTGATATTGCCAACATCCTGGCAGATAGTTTCTGTGCTAACATTACCCAACCCCCTCACCTCCTAAAGGGGCCCATCTCTATACCAGAAGAATTCAAAGTTTCTGTAATTATGGCTGCACAGGTAAAAACCACACTCTCCAAAGCCAAGAAGACAGCATCCATGGGACCTGACAACATCCCAGGCTGTGTTCTACATGAACTACAGAATGAACTGGAACCCCACCTAAGCACCATGTTCAATCATAGCCTCACCTCAGGCTTTGTGCCCACTGAATGGCACACAGTGATGGTTATCCCACTCCACAAAGGGGGTAAACCACCACAGACCCCGGGAACTACTGCCCCATTAGCCTAACGAGCCTGGTCTGCAAAGCCATGTATTGTATCATCATGGAACTTATAAACAGAGACATTGGTAATTTCCAAACTCTGGACCCCACCCAGTTCAGGTTTGTAAAAGGCAGATCATGTCTTTTAAACCTGATTAACTTCTTTGAAGCAGTCACCAAAGCCGTAGACGAGGGTAAGGTGGTTCACACAGCCTATCTAGATCTCGCCGAGGCTTTTGACACCATCCCCCACTTTGGAATTATAGATAAACTCACTAAACTAGGTATAGATCCCTATGTCACAAGATGGGTTGCCAACTGGCTCACTGACAGAACCCACACTGTGAAAGTAGCAGACTCCAAATCCGACTGCAGACCAGTGACAAGTGGAGTACCAGAGGGTTCAGTCCTCGGTCCTCTCCTGTTTGGTATCTACTTTTCTGAAGTACAGGCTAGCACAGAAGGTCTTTGGCTAACAAAGTTTGCAGATGACTGCAGGAACCATAATTAAAACTCCTAATGATGTGGACATCCTACAAAAGGGCCTCACTGAGACAGATGCCTGGTGTCAAAGGCATGGCCTTAAGCTCAATGCCAAAAAGTGCATTGTCATCCCCTTTGGTAAAAACTCTATACCCATGAGCTACCACATAGGTGGTAGTCTACTTAACACCAAATTATGATAAGAGACCTTGGGACACACAGGTGAACAGTAGTCTCTCCTTTGATAATCATATCGCCACAGTAGTCAGGAAATCCTTCTAAGTGGCACACCTCATCATAAAAGGTTTCTTAACCAGGAATAAAGAGGTCATTATTCCCCTCTATTCATCACTCATTAGACGCATTATAGAGTACAAATGGTCCTTTTGGTATGTACCTCACAAGACATCTACAACAACTGGAAAGGCCGCAGAAAAACTTCACAGAGGATTACCAGCTTCAAACAGATGACCTATGCAGACCTTCTCAAAAAAAACTCCATCTTTACTCCGTCGCATTTTGCCTACTCAGATGCGATCTCAGCCTAACAAAGCTATGTCAAACCCAGAGCTGTTGGACATGCTACACCTAAAGAAATCCCAATCCCTCTGAGCTACATGCTCTAGGGACCTAAACCTTGTCACCACAATATACAGAACATGCTGGAGGGATAGATTCCTGTCCCAGAGACTTCCCATACTCTGGAACAAACTACCTGTCTATATCAAACACTGCTCCTCATTAGCACTCTTCAAGAAAAATCTTGATGATTGGATGGGAAATAGGAAATTCACCCCGGGGTCACCTCTGTGGCTCTGCTCGACAGGGGCACGGGAAAATAATTTTCTTGGGTGGCGAATGCCAGGGTACCTTTTTGGCTGGGCTTATATAGGCCCTAGGGCCAATATTCTAGTACCTACCTATGAAAAATATGTCCCCAAATTCTTTTGTGTAATAGAACTCTTTCTTGCTTTCATCTGTCTTAAGTGATGAAGTAGATAATTTTTGCACATGCTAATCAGTATGGAATAATTTGGCTTATGTTTTTCTAACTATTGCTGAACATAGACACTCAAACAGGTGCCATGATATCTATGATATTTTTTTCAGGTTTATCTATGGGATTTCTGTGACAGTACTAAATGCTGTATACATTTTTCTTTTCCTTCTCTTTTTAATTGGCTTGCATTTTGTGCTGTAATGATGGCAAATTTTGTGTGTTCTTTGTAGACTAAATGGAATATTTGGATGTTAAGCAAGCAATAATGCTTGACAGGGTGTGTGATAATGTGTAATTAATGCCCACCCAGGGGTGTTATGAGAGGTCCCGTTTGAATGATTGAAAGCATAGCTTAGCGAACATCATGACAACAAATCAGTTGTGCATAAATATCACTTTGCCGTAAACTCACTTCAGTGAGGCACGCACCCTGAAAACAAATCTAAATAGAAACAAATATAAACAGATGCAGAAACACTCAGTCTACATTTCTGCAGAGGGGCAAGCCCCCCCACACGCCATGCAAATTATATATACCAACTTTGAAACTGCATTACAGTATTAACATAAGTTTAACCTACAAAATACAGCCCTACAACACCATGACATACTGACCTGTTTACCAGTTTAACTACTTCACTGAAAAGTCACTTGAACAACTGAAACTTCAGCAAAGTGATATTTTGGCAGGCAAGATTCATCATTGTGCTTTTCGCTAAATTGTACTTTCGATCATTCAAATGGGACCCACTATGAGGACCCAATGACACAGGCAGAGGGCCTGTAAACCCCTGGAAGGGCATTAATTGCACATTAACACTCACTCTGGAGGGCATTATTGCACTTGGAGAATGAGTTATCTGTAAAATTGTTGTGTTTTACTTGTTTATTTATTATTTTAAGTAGTATATTATTTTTTATATATTGTTAATGTAAAATTGTTCCTCTGCCTAATGTTTCAAACTTGCTGTAGTGTATGTAAATGGTGTTGGAGGAAGCATTTACATCAAACATGTATAAAAAAATAATAGTGTTTAAAAAATAATAAACAAGTGAAACAACAATTTTACTTGGAGCTCATTCTCTTTCCCATACACACACACACACACACACACACACACACACACACACACACACACACACACACACACACACACACACACAGTCTCCTCTGCTTTCATACATACATACATTCACTCACACAAGATTGGACTCACCATCTTTCTCAATTTCTTAGTCTCCTCTGCTATCATACACGCATTCAGTCACACAAGATCACTCTTGCCTTCTCTGTCTCTCTCTCTCTCTCTCTCTTTCTCTTTCTCTCTCACACACACACACACACACATACACACAGTCTCTTTCTCTTTTTTTCTAGTTTTACATTTTATGCACGCTAAACAACAGAACCACTGCTTAGCAAGGTTAAAATAATGGTGGCCATTAGTTTTTATTTTTTATTTTTGCAGTCGGAGCTCCATGGCAGCTTGATATGTTGCCATGAAGCGGCAGACTTTTGTCACCGGGCATTACTTGTACATTAATAGTACAGTTTGCCCATTCTCTAATGCAGTTTACTAAAACTGCAAAGATTCCATTTATCAAATCAGATTACCCAGTGGTAGAGCTATTTTTAGCAAATGCAAATAATGGAAATTGCATAGTATGAAAAAAAGCCCTAAAAGAGGAACGTGCCAAACATATGGTAGATATAAATCATCCTTTTGCTGTATCCAAAAATGATTTGAACTTCATTGTAGGTATCAGATTTTGCAAACTAGGAATTTACATTTCTACCTATGGCACATAGTAGAATTGAAATAGCAATTTAGATTTATTCTAAAAAGTAAGGTCAGATTTAATTTTTTTCAGGCAATTGCCTTTCAGTATAACTGGAAATCTTTTTTTTCTCATGAATTACATCAAAATACAAAGGCATGTCACTCAGCTAAGAAACATCATTTGTTCTAGCAAGGAAACTGGCCATAACCTTTCCATAAAAAGCTGATAAAGAGATTTTTCTGTAAGATTTTACTGCAAGGACATAACATTCAATTGGCAGAATCAAACGTGATGACTGAATTTACTCTGCTTTATAGAACATTTTATCTGAATAAAGTTTTGATATTTTGCTAAGCATTTTATTCTGATACTCTGTTTAGTCACTGCCTTATCTTTGCATAAAAATGTAATACACAAATTCTCACACCAGTAATGGGTCATTCATAAAAATGGTGTTATTGATGGCAATACTAATATTTATTATTACTGCACAGATGAATGTATTCAGAATGACAGACTTAAGCCTGCCAAAGATAATGCATTACACAAGCTTAGATATAGAGAGAAAATGACACTAGAATAGATTCTCTGTTTTACAGAGCAACTACAAAGAAGTGCCTCTTGGATACTGTAGCTGACAGATGCAGGAGCAGTGCCTGGGAGCAGTGCACCATTTGCAGTTACCATTCTGCAAAGTAATGTGCTCTGATGGCAGGATGAATTAGGAATGACAAAAATATCTAGTCTGGGAGTATTTGGGGGACATTTTTAAATGGATGCATTCATTAGATTCTAATTCTTAAAATACATTTAATTTGTTACAAGAACTGTAGATATTATGTTTGTAACGTTTAATAAACAAAATATCTGCAAGCACTTGAGCTTCACACTTATGGCCAACAGCATTTTATTCATTCATTTGTGTGTTTTCACATAAGGATGTTCAGTTCTGTCGCCAAGTTGGTAAAACTTTAGAGAAACATTACAATTATGACAATATAAATAGAGTTAATAAAAAACCTTTAATATCTAATTCACTTTACCAGACAGAGGCCCATTATCTGTGCACCTGTATTGCCCATCATGTACATGTTTATATGAAACCTTTCAGTGGATTGTATGTAGCATGGTTTGGGTTAAATATGAACAATCAATACCAGATGCCTGGAGGCATCAACAGACTGATCCTAGAAAAACAGCTGATGGTACGATTTGGTTTTAATGAGTTAATAAAGCAGTGGGGTGGGAGGTTGGTGTAATGGTTAAGGTGTTTACCTTAGAGACACAAGGTGCAGGGTTTGATTCTGACATTGGGTAATTGGCTAGGCTTAAAATGGCTGATGAGGGCAATTAGCCTAGTACTAATCTATGAACCTATGAATCTATGAACCTATGAAGTAGATGCAGTCTTCTCTCTTCTGGTTAGTATTCAGCTTGTAAGTGGTAGCTGTTAGACTTACCATATAAGAGACTGATTAATTGTATGTACTGCTTAAATAATGGTGAAGGAAATAAGGGAAACGGACTATGAGAAAAGTCAGCGGTATTTTGTTCACAAAGAATTAACCTAACAAAATGTGCTTTGATTTATCTAGTGTTGTCAAAAAATGTTGGTATTTAAAACTTGATTTGTGGAATTCTATACCCTAAACAGTATACACCTTTATCTGCTGAATACTAAACCCTAACCAACATACCATATCATAAGACATCTGCAACAGCTGGAAAGGCCGAAGAAATACCTCACTAAAAGAATCACAGGCCTAAAGCAGATGCCTTATGCTGACCGTCTAAAAAAAACTCCAGCTATGCTCTGTGGCATATCATCTACTCAGAGGCGATCTCTGATTAACATACAAGGCCATGTTAAACCCTGAGCTGTTGGACATGCTCCACTTAGAAATCCCAATCCCTCAGAGTGACACGCTCCAGGGATCTAAACCTTGTCATCACAATGAACAAAACATGCTAGAGGGATAGGTTCCTGACCCAGAGACTCCCCATACTCTGGAATAGACTGCTCATACATGTCAAGCAGAGCGCCTCATTGTCCCTCTTCAAAAGGAACCTTGATGATTGGATGGGAGATAGGAAATTCACCCCGGGGATCATGTCAGTCGCCCTGCTAGACAGGGGTCCAGGGAAGTAAATATTGTGGGAAAAAATATCCAGGGAATTGTTATGGCTAGGCTTGTACAGGCTCTAAGGCCGATAGCCTAGTACTAACCTATGAACCTATAAAATTAACTCCTCTTCACTAGAAGACACTGGGTTAATCATATACAATGAATTTTAAAGAAGTTTAACAAATAAAGGTGGGTTCATATTTTCTGTCATGGCAAGACTTCATGTGAACATTTGAGAGAAACAGGCAAGTAATATGAACATTATGATGGCTGCACTACCAATGCACTGGATTAATGAAACTTTTCCATACTCACACCTGGACGTCTTTTTGAAACAGTGGTCTACAAACTTTTATAATTTACTTTGCTATTATTGTAAACTGCCCGAGCAAAAGAAGTAAAAGTGATTTTAGGCAAAGTCATTTAAGATAAGAGTTGTCATTTGAGAGAAAACTCATTGAGGCAGCCACTGGCATAGTACAGATTGTTGTATTGGAGGCAGCCACTGGCATAGTACAGACTGTTGTATGGGAGGCAGCCACTGGCATAGTACAGACTGTTGTATGGGAAATGTACATTTTCATGGTTTGTTTTCCTTATATTGTTTCAGGTTAAATTTCTTGGTTTCATCTTCAACCCATGTTTTTCCATTTTCTACTTGCATAGGGTTAGGGGTGTCACTTCATCTACTAACATCTCTCTGGATTATATGCCACTCTTCTACCTTCTTCAATAGGCAGACCTGATATTTGGAAGTCATGTCTAACACAGTCCATCTATCTGTTTGCTGGATGCTGTCATTTCCTCTTGCCTTCTTCCTGTCTGTCCCACATCATCTTCACCAGATTATTTTCTGCTTTCTTGAACGTGTGCCCAAACCACAGTCATCTGTTCTTTGACTTTATCTGGAACTGGAGCTACTTGCAGTTCTGCTCTGATGTCCTCATTTCTTCATATGAACCAGAATGTGCATCCTAACAGCCATCTCAGGCACTTCATCTCCAGCTTCCTCAACTTCTTTCCTTAACTGCCATTGTTTCAGTACCATAGAATAGTACTGGTCTTATCATTGTTTTGTACACCTTGCTGTTCAGCTTCTTTGGCATTCTTTTTGAAATACTACAACTAACACTTTGTGCCAGTTGGCTGCAGCCCCATTGATTCTAGCTTTGACCTCTTTATTCAAAATTCTGCTCTTCTCAATCCCTGATACTTGAAGCCCCTTTGCTTATTGACTCACCTTGCTGCTTAAGCGTATGTTTCACAGTTGTTGATTATGTCTTACTGTAACTTGATTAAATTTGGTGGACATCTGCAATAGTTGATTTCAGGAATTGAGTTAAGAAGTCTAAAGCATCACAGATGGCTTTCAATTCTCCATGAAAGAATCGGCCACAGGTGTCATGCTAAGTTTCTGTCATGTCACAGGACTCAACATGCCTCTGACATGCAAATTTTACAAACTTTCTGATAATGTTACAACTACCCATTTTAGTGGTGGACTGAAACCATACAACCACTGCATTAAACTAAAATAGGTCGGTATCAAAATTTACATTTTAAATGCATCCTGCATAAGGGACAGAGTGTATTTACATCCCTTACAAGCAACCCCTTTTTTTTTGTAATGCGAACTGATTCCACCTGAGAAAGATGCACTTTAACTGACGCAGTGGCTAATACCCCCTCCCCCCAACTGCTGTTACTAAGTAGCACCATGATACTACATTACATCGGCACCAAAACATTTACCCTGTGTTTGTTAAGGTAGTGAAGAAATTCTTCTCTAAGCCTACAAAACATCTTACCAGTTTGCATCAGTCACGTAGCACAGATGAGAACACCAAAAACTACATCCACTACATGGTAGTGGTGAATGTCACGTTTGTGCTTAGGTTCTTGGATAAGTACTAGGCTAGTTGTCCTTTCAGACCATATTACGCCAAACATATTTCCCTTAAAAGGGGAAAATCAAACCTTGTAACATGTATGTATGAGGTAAACACCTTAACCATTATGCCAACACCCAACCCTTTCTCTGCACATAAGCCTAGTAGCTGTGGTTGATGGTGTGAAGTAGTTCTTGGTAGGCTATGTGATCATCTTCATTAAGGTAGACACTTCTGCTACCTAGTAATTGTTCTGTACACGTGTATTATATTGGGTATATGACTATCGGCCCATTTGCACCTGGCTACTGCATATGTACTTGCTTCCTCCTCCTCCATGTCTCTTAATGCTCTTGTTCTTTTTTCCAGGCTGTTTAGAGTTACATGGAATATGACACGTTATGCAGTCACAAATGGTAGAGTCTTGTGCAATGCTTTCACAGTCTGAATAAAGATAATTCTCAGTGCTGATATTTCAAGTGATGTGCAATTCATCCACCAAGTTCACCAGACTTTCTGACACAACACACTGTCACTGAGATCTCTGGCTTGTTAACCTCACAACTGGATTTATTTGTACACCTTTGTAAGCCATAAAAACTTGGTGCTGCCACAAAGATATCAGGCAGAACTAACTCCCTCTGAGGAATGAATGAATTTAAAAGATATATATACTCTTGTTTTTTCCAGAGAATTTTGGAAGGGGAATAATTCATACACTACCTTCTGTTTATCTGTCTGTAGTCCTCTGTTTTACATTTTCCTTGGAGATGTTACTTTTTGATTATAGTAATCAGTGGACCATATCAGTTTGTTAAATAATTAATGAAATCAGAACAGTAAATGTGGGGAGGCAACTCAGAGACATAGAAAATCGAATGAAGGTGAGCGAATAGTATAGAAGAAAGAAAACAGTAAATGTTTCCCGGTACAGAGAAATGTCACTGGGAGAACTGGATGCCTTAAGATAAGGGCCTAGATTAGATAACAGGTGCTAATATAGAAAGAATGTACTTTGTGCCAAGACATACTGGGGCATGAAAAAAGATTGCACAGAATCCCGTATTTCCTTCTTTTAGTCCATACTACTAAAGGCTGTGTTAATGGGATACAGATCAGTGTTTTGAAAATGACTTATCAGTGGGTGTATTTTTAGTCCATACTACTAAAGTTTGTGTTAATGAGATACAGAACAGTGTTTTGAAAACAACTTATCATTGGGTGTATTCTTGCAAAATGTGTGGGTACAATAATAACAGTTCAGCAAATTTCAGATAGAAACACTTCAATCTACAGCTGTTGATGGCAGGGGTACAGCGTCAATGGATTTGGGGTTTCAATGTTGGCTTTATGGAAACACATTTCAGTGGACCATTGAAACTAATGACAATTTGTGCGACATTGATGAACTATTATTGCATATGACCATTTTTGTCTGCTTAGTTTCGATGGCTTATTGACATGCTATATGTGGGATCCTGTTTTTTCTTTATTTGAACTGAGGTTGTAGCTTGATTTAGCTAGAGCACAGAATGAAATGCTGCTGTTGACCTTGGATCATCTTTGGCAGTAGTACATTTGTGGAGTACCTATAGCTTAGCATGGGGACTGGAATGCACATACATTGTGGTTCTCTAGAAGTGCACATTGTCCCATTTACCTGTGCAGTATTAAAGAATTTGTTTCCTATTGAAGACTTTGGGTGGGTGTTGTGTGCTATGACACCATGTTATGAATCTGCAAAATCAGTTTGCCAGTTGCAATAATCTGTGATATCCAAAATAAGTCCTATTTGACTTGACAAGAATGTACATGACTGGGATACTAACCTGGGTACTACTAGACAGTGTGCTATTAAACAGTCACTTAAGCAATGGAAGCTATGAGAAGGAAAATATCAGATCACCTAAAATGGCTTCAAGTGTCTGTGTGACCTGTACGCTGGGGGATCTTATTGCTTTACTAAGGAATCTGCAAATGTTCTTTTTGCTTTGAAATGCATACAACTTCTGGGGTTGAGGAGAGTGCCTCTGGAGTAACAAAATAATTATGTAAAAATGGTGGGGAGGTTGGATAACAGCTGGAATACAGAGCCAACTGAGGTTTGGCTTTGAAGCTGTACAGGTGTACCTCTGTTCACAGTGTAGATCTGATTTTTTTTCAGAATATG
Organism: Protopterus annectens; assembly: GCF_019279795.1. Taxonomy (NCBI): domain Eukaryota; kingdom Metazoa; phylum Chordata; order Ceratodontiformes; family Protopteridae; genus Protopterus; species Protopterus annectens. Next base: position 1,743,600,039 of record NC_056744.1, on the reverse strand, counting down.
ATGATGGCATCTATTTTGTAAATGTTTTTAGGAAGTGCAGCAACTAAATGCAAATAAGATGTATATATATTAATAAACAAGGCATAAGGAAAGAGGTATGATGTTTTCTTGTGCAGGAACTTTTGCTATTAGGAGTACAAGACGTTAAGCATATAGACAAGAGGCATACAAGTGTCCCATTTTACCCCTAAAACATAAACTTTTATTGCTCTTGCCTGTAACTTGACGGAGGAGTAGATTTATTGTAGGTGAGTGTGTTTCACTTCAGATTGACTGTCATTATCAGGTTGCATCACTGGGCAAAACGTAAACACAATGTAGCTATCACAGAAAAGAGGGCCATGACATTGCTATGTGCTTTGAATGCATATGTTCGGTGTTCTGTCTCTCCTATTATTATTTGGTTGGGGGCTTACTTATCTTTACCTGCCTTCATGCCCCTTCCCAACTGTCTCCCTCTAAGTGAGCTGTTTTCTGATCCTTAATAGGAAATAGATCACTATCTGCAGTACCCCTTTTGTTACTGAACTGGCATTGGTTTTAATTATGTTGCTAACCTTATTAATATGAAGCACTTGCAATTAAGCAGCACTTGGGTAGTGGACAGGATGACTCAAAGTAATATCTTTTCTGCTGCATTTTAGCAACTGCTTTTAAAATATTACTAATGCTGGTTTCTTGGTATTATTAAATAGTAGTAGTTATGCTTATTAAAGCATATTTTGTCTTGCATGCACTGCGGTATTTCTCAGATTTTTGTGCTCACCTTTGGCAAAATTGGTGTGTTGAAGCAGAGCCTGTTCAACTGATTCTAGTCAGAGGTCACATTGCTTAAATTATTCTAGTGTGTGAAATATGCATTTCTCATTTCTTTATACATTTGGAATTCACATCAGCTGTCTAACAGATATCTAATAGAAAGTTGCAAAGCTCCTGTAATGATATTCTATTGACTGACAGAAACTTTGAAATGTAATTTCAGGTGCAGTACACTCAGTAGAGCATAATGGATTCTTATTAAGGACAATTGAAGGTGAGAAGTATATATGATCAGAAAACCAAATACCTGCAAATGTTTTAATAAACTGAAACAAGAATCATAAACGTATGCCAGAGACAATCACCCAGACAAATAAAATGACAGAAAATTACAAAATGTGCATTTAATATTAAATAAAGCATCTAGCAAATGTATTTATTTGAAACGTGCATTCTGTGAGTGATGACCACTGCCACAAAGGCTGATGATCAGAAAAATGAGCAAGACCACACCAGTTGAAAATTGCATTACAATACGGGAAGTGACAGGGATAAGCATGAAGCCGTATATGTTTTAAATGTGTACATAACGGGACAGATTATTTAAAGTTATTGATGCATATTTTATAAGACAGATCCAAAGTTCAATATCAAATAAAGCTGCAGTTCTTATGTTACCACTAGTAATACATTAAAGAACTCTGTTATCTAGCTGGTTGTATGAGCTTGAAAAGAAAATCCAGTTAGAGGAACTACAAGAGTCTCTGCTCTAACAGTCCCACAGTTACAACATGCTTACACAAGTATTATGCGGTTATTTTCAGAATCTATCAGCAGAATATTAACTGTTGCTAGTTTCCTGTCAAGAGATATGACTTGCCAATAGCATGTTATTTTTTTAATTAATTCTTAAACTAAAGAAATTCAAGAAGCAGCTTGTTAAGGATGATTTGTTATAACGTCTGCAAATATCATGTTAATTAATTTCACGGCAAAGCTGTCTGTCCTCTCTGTTTATCTCTTTCCTGTGTGCAGTAGAACTAAACTCTCTACTAGCACTGAAGAAAATGATATTTAATTTTTTAGAATGTTTACTATGGCTCTATGGTAACATACTTAGAATCCGTTTCATTAATTTGTCCTGCTGACTATGATTTTATGATGTTAAGCAACAACAGCCAAAAAACAGCTGATAGCGGTATTTAAATGTTGCTAGTGTAACCACTGTGCAGTGTTTTCTCAACATTAAATTGATAAAAATATAAACATTGAGTGCCTTCTGCTGCCTGACTGCACATAAAACACCTTTTAAACTGGCAAGTACTTGTCAGATCGAACTGATGGTAGAACTTTTGCTGACATTTTTTTGTATCCAAGTTTTTAATTAGCTAGAACAAGAGATGAAGCCACATTGTATTGCTGTCTTTGACTGCAGTTTGTAGGATGGTTAGGACTGTCAGGAGTCTGCAACCTGCACTTCTGGAGCCCCATTTGGCTCTTCCACCTCTCTGCAGTGGTTCCCTGTAGCTTTGAAAAATAATGGCCACTCTACGGCACAACACACACACACACACACACACACACACACACACACACACACACACACACACACACACACACTTTAAATATTGCTCTTATAAACTTAGAAACTTGCTAGAATAACACTGTTTCTGTTGCCCTGCATTCCACACACACTGAGCGATCGAGTGACTCCTTGGCAACAGCCTCCTCTCTGGTTAGGGTTCTTGTACCTCTCATACCTCTCAAACTCTTACCACAAGACATCTGAACAGGACCACAAATAAAGGGGAACAAAGGAACAAAAATAGGGACATACTTTAAATATTGCTCTTATAAACTTGCTGGAATAACATGGTGTCTATTAACATGCATTTTCCAGACACACACACATACAGTTACCTCTTAACTGTGCAGATTTTTGCAGAATCTCCTGACTTTTGCCCTCATATTTTTGGTCTGTTTCTCATAAAATTGTGGTTTTCTGCAAATCATTGAGCCAGACTTCATACCACTCAGAAAATGAATGTTAATGCAAAATATGTTATTCTATCAACTTTCTAAGTTTGAAAGAGCAATATTTAAAAAGTATCTGTATTTTTGGGCCTTTGTGCCACATTATTTATGGCTTTGTTCAGATTTCTTGTTCTAAGAGGTCAAGAGATATAACACACACTGAGAGAGATCAAGCGATCCCAACAAAGGAACAAAACATATGGACGAATTTTAAATATTGCTCTTAGAAACTTAGTTCTTTTATATTTAGTATAATAACCATATATAGAACTTTATACACTGTGTTATCTTCATTTTAGGGGTCAAATAGGTTTTGTGGCTCCCGATGAATTTTATTTGGTGGGAGAGGTGCCAAAAATTGCCCTTTTGATAGTGAAGATTGCAGATCCCTGGACTAGAACCTCAATTGGTTGACAATTAATGGTGAATATTATACCATTTTCAAAGATTTGTATCTGGTTTCATATAGAAAGGGTAACACTTCTGAAGTTCATATTCATTTCAGAACATCCAGTTTTGTCAGCTTCTCAGCTGCATCTGATATTAAAATCCATGTAAGGACTTTGCTGACCTATCATTGTCCTTTGGTTGGCATTTCTATTAAATGCACAGCAAATATACAGAACAGATTTCACTTTAGTATCAGCAACATAGCATCACCTAAACACCAAAAGGCATTTATTTCCTTGTTGCCTAAAGTTATTAGAGTTGCAGTGAAGCCTTGGGATCCTCCCCTCCCCAGCAGGACTGCATATGTGTGGGAGTAGCTACCTTGATTGTCAGGCAAAATGCATGTGATGTAATAAGCAAATGTTGCATAAAAGACAGACATGCAGATTTTCCGATGGCATAACACATACATTGGCTGTTAATTGCATGTCCGGGGTTCATTAGAATGAGTGTCAGTCTGTGCATGCCTGCTCTGCTTGCAAACAGAAACTTGTATACAGAGGCAAAGAAAGAGGAAATACACCCACTCAGTTGCTTTCCTTCAGCTTTGTTCTCGTCAAATGTATGTTCAAGTGTGGGAGAATCCAGATTGCAGACTCAAGCAGCTCCAGAAAACAAAATTCTAAAAGAAAAAAGCTGAAAAATGTCTCAAGGAAATGGCAGCTGATGGAGTTCTTAGACAGTTTGTCTGCTTTCATAAATACATCAGTTCCTGAGTTGGATAAGCATTAAAGCTCTGCTCCCAATTAGTACTGGAAGAATAGGTACTTATAGCATTGCCACCTTTTCACATGCCCAAAATGGGGCATTTGTTGTAGAAAAGTGAGATTTTGCATGGCAAGCCATGCTTGCAGCCAGTGCAAAAGAATGAACACTTTTTTAATAAAAATGAAAGGTTATTCTTTGAGCATTTGAGCTGCTTATGTTGTTTCAGAAAACATTTAAATGTTTCAGATACAAAATAATTGTTTTAATGCAACCATTAAATAACCCATAGGAAATATTTTTTGTTCTAAATCCTAGGTGCTTACAACTAAACAAACATACCAGGTTTCACTATTACTGTTGTAACTATTGAGAAGTTAGAGAGACATTCTCAAACATTTTTTTCTTGCATAAAAGCTGGAGCGTTTCTACAAAAGTAAGATAAATTATGATCTCTGTAGATAAAGAGTGCAATGTTCATAACACTAATTTTAGAACAGAGTTTGGAGAACATAGGAGAGCATTCAGAAGATTTCTTTAGTAAATGCACTGCTGATCCAGCTGTCAAACTAAAAACGTTTCTGATTCACTGGTTATTTTAGAAATAAAAATGGATGATTTTCAATCATAGTCTAATGAAGTAAAATAACTTTACTGCAGAAATTATTCTAAACAACTCACAAAATATCTTCGAATAGACTGGTACCTCTGTAATGGGAGACTGTATTCTAAAGATAAATACAGAGGGCCTAGGCTGGGGGGGGGGGGGGTGGGCATGGAGATAAAGTGCTGAGCTTGGATAAAGAATAAAATATAAATGCTCGATATTGTAGAAACAACAGCACTTGGAAGAAAACAGGATGGGAGCATTAAATTTACTTCCTAAATAATTCATCAACTAAACAGAGTAAATGAAACCAGATTAAATATAGAAGAAAACAGTATTATAGTATACATTCTGGTAAGTCAATGAAAGTAATTAAATTCATGTTTGTAAAATGTGATCTAATAAACAAAAGCAACAAATCACTGTAAAACTGCAGCAAACTCTGAAATCGGAGGATATCCCTTATCCATCAGTGGGCAGACAAGTGTCCAACACACAGGAAACGGCATTAGCTTATCTGTAAGACCATCCCATGAATAGGAATTCTGTAGGACACAGATTATTCAACAATCCTGCATGATCACAGAAAAGGGAAAAGCATTTCTTCCATTCTCATCAGGATCCATGATACAGCCGACAGGTACACTAAGCATTTGTCTGTTAAACACCGTGAAAAACAAATGGGAACAACATGGCTGAGACAGAAGAAAATGCTTCACTTTTAGATTATGTAATCAAAACTCTAAAAGAAACAGATGTATACCAGTCAAATCCTGAAGATATACTATCCAGCAATACCTTTTAGTGTATATAATAAGTCTATGTATGTAAAGGGAAAAAACTCCAGAACAGCAATTTCCAATATCAGAAACAGGTGTCACACACTTAACAGATTTTAGGTACTGTAGGTCAGAAAAGTCTGAACAGCATAAAATGAAAAATGAAATAAGTTAGCTAAAAACTAACTGTAGCCACAACAGGCAGAATGATAAGATATTAAGGTAGGACAAAACTGCACTGACAGCCTTATACAGGTATCCATTACTAGCTGCACACTTTCAGACCTAAATAAAAAGAAATAAACACCTCTATGTGGAAACTAGGCTGAGAACATATATTCACCAAATATAACAGTTATCCGCTATTTTAAGGTGTCTTGATCATGTTTGTAGGTAGGTTGCTACATCCACTGGGTTAAGTGCCATGATAATGTTCTATCCTTCTGTTTCATTTATTTGAGCCATTTTCAGAAGAAAAACATCATAACATTTTTATTAAACTGTGGACCATATTTAGTGCAGGCCTCTGAGACATCACTGCAGGGCTACCATGAAGTATGTTCATAGACTTGAATATACATGTGACATGGTGTACTGAGGACAGTCTGTGGACACATCTCACCCTTACCCGGTGTTGATGCCACTGAGGGTTCCCCATTACAGACTCATAGATGAAGTGATATTTTAAAAAATATTTTTATGACCAAAATTCTGCATACAAAGATATTTGCTGATGTGTAGAAATTGCTGTTGGGTACTTCATGCTCTACACACAGTGGTGGAAAGGTAAGAAGCCAGATATGAGCAATATACTTTAAATTTAGAACTGAGACAACCATATCTGAGGGTTCTAGTTTTCAAGTGGGCAGAATGTAACAAAAATGTGAAGGCACCATAGATTGCTCTGCAATAGAGTAGAACATGTGCAGCAAAAACATCCGTGTGTGATATTTTAAATTATACAACAAATGTGAGTGAGGTAAATTCCCAGCAATTGGGAAAAATCACAAGGAGAAAGAGAACATGGAGAGGAAAACCAGGACATACATAGTTTAAACCAGTCAGTCAAAAGAAACACAAATGCAAAACACTACCAAAGAAGTAGCAAAAAGAAAACACCATTGATAAATAATCTGGTGTTTATCCATTACTTTTTCCTCCTCTAATCATCACGTATCCCCAGCTATCTTCTTGGGGAAGACCAAGAAAATATTTACTATGTAGCTTGGTTTTTCCTGTCTTCTGTGGTCTCACTCACTATACTCAGCGTTAACATGACTATCCTTCCAGCATCATTTCTATTGTTTGCACAAAAATGCTTTTCTTTCCCATTTGAGCTTTTTCTGTCATCTCCCTTTCAGATTATGCCTTTGCTAATTTCCAATTCTTTGTTTCTTTGATTCACTTCTTTATACTATGACACCTCTGTCTCTTTTCTACTACCTGTTTTAATTTTATATTTTGCTCTAGCAACTTATTTCACTGCCAGAGTAGATGCACTGTTTTTTTTTTTTGTCTTGACCCACACTATTATCAGTAGGCTCTGATCACTGTTTACAGGTCCCACTCATATAGTCTGTATGCTCCTTTAGTTTGACTATACACATCTAAATCATAACTGACCATATAACAATGCTTATAAACCACTTCCATAAAATGTATTTAACATTTGTTTACCGGGAAAATCCAAATGGGTCAGGAACCCATTTTCACTTGAGGCCGGGGGAGATAAGCTCCAAATGATAACATGAAAGTTAAGACAATTTACATGAACAAGATAAAAAACTGGTATTAAAGCACACAGTAATAACTGAATACTAAATAAGCACAGAGAGGTAGATGCAATAATAAATACAAATAAGTATAGAGAGGTAGATAAAATAATCAAACATGCACTAAAATTTAAGTGAAGTGGTAGAATGTAAATTTCACATCACCATCTTAGTCCTTAGACCTTTACCTTTCCATACTTCTGTAAATCTCATAGGCATAATCACTGTTTGATAACTGCACCTTTGACTATATATCCCTAAATCCTGTGCTTTGGTTTGGATCATAGTCAGAACACTATTCTTTCTGGTACTTTCTCCTACCACATATCTATATTCCTTATGATACAAGACCACATTAATGTCCTGCATCCTTAATGCTTTAGTGCAGTGGATTTAATAGTCTGTTCCAAGCAGATTCAGGCCAACCCTGAGTCCTCATAAACCACTTATTGACTTGCTTGTTTCATTTTCCTTCTCCCTTGAGACATCTATGGGTACGACATGTTACCTAACACTCCTTCCTGTATATTATCCTACTGTGTTCAACTATTATAGTTTCTTATTTTATTACTTCCTTCTCCACTAACAGTGTTTTTGTTAATAATTTTATGGATTCATTGTGAAGGCATAGCTTAGCTGTGTAACTAGGCAGCATGTGGTCATTATTATTGATAACTACTGCTTGCATGATCAGATAACACGCAAAGGTTCATAGGAAGTTGCTAGGCTTGCAGCATAGGTGATCATTGTGGAACCTAGGCAAATAAAAGTACAATTGTGATGTAGTAAACATATTGTTAGAGTTTGGTACCACATATCCCAGGAGTGAATGTTTAACTGAACACCCACTCAAAATGTTTGTATTTAAACAGCACCCAAGACATCACTTTTATTGTAGAGAGTGTTTCCTCCAAAATGTGGCAATGTGTTAGACTTTATATCTATCTCACCAATAGGTTTTGTTTGTATTGTTTTTTTATTATTATTTTATTTATTTATTTAGTTTGGTTCTAATTATGCCATGAGTTTTGTGCAGATTTGAAGATCATCTATAGGTTCATACTAGGCTATCTGCCCTAGGGCATTTATAAGCCTAGCCAGAGTGTGTTTGGCTTTCACCACCCATTTTAAATTCATTTTGCTATGCCCTTTTTCGAGGTTAGTATACTGTGCCTCTGTCTAACAGTGACACAGAAGTGATACCTGGGGTAAACCTACGATCTCCCATCCACTCATCAGGATTCCTCTTGAAGAGAGTCAGCGAGGGACTCTGCCTAACCTGGACTGGGATTTTATTCCAGAGTGAAGGGAGCATCTGGGTTATGAATCTGTCCCTCCAGCATGTCCTATTTATTTCAGTGCTGAGGTTAAAGTCTCTCGAGCGTGTAGCTCGATGGGATTTGTATTTTCTGAGGTGCAGCATGTCCATTAATTCCGGGTTCGACATGGCTTTATACGTCAGGCACAGATCGCCTCTGAGCAGGTGGTATGCCACTGAGTAGAGCTGGAGTTTTTTTTAACCGGGCAGCATATGGCATCTGTTTGAGCCCTTTGATCCTCTTGGTGAGGTACTTTTGGGGTCTTTCTAGTTGCTGCAGGTGTCTGGTAAGTTACATCCCAAAAGGGGCATTGTACTGAATTATGGGCCTGATGAGGGATGAGTAAAGAGGCACAATGACCTCCCCTGATCTAGTTGTGAATCCCTTCATGATTAGGTGGGCTATATAAAATGTTTTTCTAACCACTTTGGGCACGTGGTTGTCAAATGAGAGATTGCTATCAACTTGGGTCCCCAGGTCTCTAATTACTTCTTCCATACTTAATGGATTACCACCTATGTGGTAATTTGTGGGCACTTTGTTTTTGCCAAAGGGGATGACTATACACTTTTTGGCATTTAGCTTGAGGCCATGGCTCTGGCACCAGTTGTCTGTTTCTATGAGGCCCTTTTGTAGGATGCTTGTGTTGGCTGGAGAGTCAATTATGGTACCCAGTTTGCAGTCATCTGGAAACTTGGTCAGCCACAATCCTTCCGTGTTGGCCTGTACCTCCGAGAAATATATACCGAACAAGAGAGGTCCCAGGACTGAGCCTTGTGGGATGCCACTTGTAACTGGTTTGGAGTCTGACATGGCTCCAGCAAATCTAACCATGTGGGTTCTGTCCTTGAGACAGTTTGCAACCCATCTAGTGACATAGGAGTTTATACTTAAGCTGGTGAGCTTATCTTATAATGCCCGAGTGGGGTATTGTATCAAAGGCTTTTGCGAGATCCAGGTAGGCTGTGTGGACCACCTTCCCCTCGTCAATGGCCTTGGTGACTGTTTCAAAGAAATCGACCAGGTTTAAGAGGCAGGATCTGCCCTTAACAAAGCCGAACTGGGTAGGATCCAGTGTCTGTAGGTCCCAAATATCTTTATTTATGAGGTCCATGATGATCCTTTCCATAGCTTTGCAGACCAAGCTAGTCAGGCTTATGGGGCGATAGTTTTCAGGATCCGTTGAGGCACCACCTTTGTGGAGAGGGACCACTGTTGCTGTACGCCACTCTTTGGGTACATATCCTGTAGTAAGGCTGAGACTGAACAGTAGTTTTATGTTTGGGTTTAGCTCTTCTTGGAGTTCATGTAGGATGCAGCCCGGGACACCGCCTGGTCCCACTGATGCTGTGTTTTTTGCTTTCGAGTGGGCAGCTTTTACCTGAGCATCTGAGATGTCAGGGGGGGCAGCACTCTGCTGGGATAGATATTTGCCCTTTGGTGGGAGAAGTTTGCGCTGAACCTGTCAGCTAGGATGTTGGCAATGTTTGTGGGTTTGGTGCATTTTTTGTCATTTTGGACTCATTTCTGAGTATATCTGGGAATTCCTACCCAGGTTCCTAACATAACTAAAGAAAGCCTTGTGATTATCCTTAGTGTCCTGTGCAATTTTTCTCTCAAAGCTGGCCTTAGACAATTTTATGAGTGCCCGTAGTTTTTTGCTAATACTGATCAGAGATGCCTTCCCTTTTGGGATTTTGCTCTATCATGTAGTAGCTTCCTCCTTCTATTGTATAGTTTGTTTATGGCTGGGTTCCACCAGACAGGACGACTGCCTTTGGAGGATTGGGTCTTGGTTTTATTTGAGATTGCATGATCCATGCATTCCTGTAGGTGTTCATAGAATGTGTTTATAAAGGATTCTGTGGTCTGGGCTGTATTTTCCACAGGCCCGGCGGCTTTGAAGGATTCCACCTCGGTTTTGAGGAGTGTGAAATTTGCTTTAGAGAAGTTTTTCACTGTGGTTTTCTGGGCAGGGGGTGGGGTTGGGATGTGAATATCCAGTGAGATTAGTTTATGGTCTGATCTTACCAGTGAGGGATACACTTCTGGTCTGGAGCATAGAGTCCTCATGGTGGTGATGATCAGGTCCAGTATGTTTACCCCTCTTGTGGGAGTGGTAACAAGTTGTTCAATAGCATTTGATTTTATAAATTCTAGGAACCTTTGGGCTAGGGTGTTGGAGCTAGAGTAATCCTCCCAGTCTATGTTTGGGTAGTTGAAGTCGCCCAATATAATGGTGTTTGGAAAGACCTTCATATTTTCCAGTGTTCTCAGGAAGGCCGAGTGGGGTTCCTGGGTTTGGGAGCGTGGTCTGTAGCAGGCTATATACTGGAAGGCAGTTTTACCCACTGTTAGTTGCACATGGATAGTCTCTGATGCTTTGTGCTGTGCCACCAACCTGGAGGTGTGGGTATCTTTGACGAATATTGATACTCCCCCTCCTTTTGTGCTTCAGTCCAAGTTTTGGGGCCGAAAAGCATGGTATGAGGTATAACCTAGTAGTGCTGGGGTGCTCTCGGGAGCCTTGAACCAGGTTTCTGTTACTGCACAGATATCGATGTTCTCCATGCTAAGGAGAGTTTTGAGTGGGTGCATCTTGAGGTTTAGACTTCTGGCATTGAGTAGCATTACTCTTAGTTTCTTATCCCTTGTGATACCTATGGAGGTGAGTTTGTCTTTTGAGCCTTGCTTAAAAAAGGCACTATGGGGATGGCAAGAGCCTTTGCCAATATCCGAAAGCCCAGGGGTGACAGGTGCAAGCCGTCCCTAGTGAAGCATCATGGCTTCTCGAGCATGTCATTCCAGGCTGACAGGCATTGGATCCCCTTTGAATGACACCAGTACTTAAGCCAATTGTTGAAATTGATTATCTTGTCTTCATATTGTGGCATCATTCTTGGTGAGGGTAAGATGCTGCTGAAGGTCAGGGTCATACCGGCCTGGTCTACATGCTCAGAGAGCTCCTCTATGTCTCTTTTCATGTAGTCCAGGGAGGTACATCTCAGGTCATTCACACCAGCATCGACAATGACTGAGTCATATTTGTACTTGCATTGGAGTGACCTGAGTTCTTGTGTTATGTGGCGGATCCTGGCGCCTGACAGGCAGCTAATGATGACCTTCTCCTTGTTCAGCCTGGTGAGCGGGACATCAGTGTGCCTGACGATAGAGTCACCTATGTTGTTTAGCCTTAAGGGCTGTGACTGTTCAGCACACTGGCTTTGTGAGCTATGTGTTGCATGTGTTTTGTTTTGGGGTAGCAGTTGCTTGGGTGTCTGCTTTGGAGGTCTGTGCTGCTTAGGCAGATTTTTATTTAGAGCCTCCGAGTATGTTTTTGTGTTTGGTTTGCTGTCGTGGTAGGTCTATGTGAGACTGTAATTGTAGTGACTGTGGTTTCCTTCTCCTCCTGACTGGTTACACCAGTACTGAGTTGAGAGAGCTTAGCCTCCAGTTTGGCTATATGGTTGCATCTCTCACATGTGTTGGAATTTGTTGGGAGGAGGAGAGGGTTGTCTGTGTACATGGGGCAGTTGTAACATTGCTTCAAGATTCCCAAATTCACCACCTGGACCGGAGAGGGGATTGACAACTGACCTTTGGACATGCTAGAATAGTATTGGGAATTCCTTTATACTTGAAAAAAGGGCCAATGGGGAACAAGGTACTCAAGGGGAGTTTGTGAGGGTGTAGTGCTTTTAATTTTTTAGTGCTGACTTATATAATTGCTTTATTGAGCAAGTGCCAGGTAACTTAAATGCAATGTGTTACAGGTAACTTAAATGCAAAAATGACAAACAGTAACTTTCTTTCAAGTGAAACAAGGAAATAAGTACAGTCAGCATTGCAGATATCACTAGGGATCCACAAAAGTGCTGAAAAGCCGCATTTTAGGTGGAATTAGCATTTCAGGGAAATAACAAACAAACAAGCATACAAACAAAGCTAGATTCAGCAGGCCTGGATCTAGTCTATGCTGCAGCAAACAAGGTGTATCAATTTCAGTAAGAAGCAGTTCAAATATGCAGGCACTATAAGCCTAAAAAGTGTGCTGTCATTCATAGAACCAAAGGTCAGGTAGAGATCACTACTCAAGTCCATGCATAATGTATAGTAGAATGAAAGATACTTTACTCTGTGTAGTTTGATCAGGGAACTTTGTCCAGTAGTATTATTAATATGGGGGCAAAAAATCTGCAGTTTCTGTAGTTGCACCTGGTGTTTGCAGACATGCATGCCAAAGGGGCATTGCCCTCAACGATAAGCCTAATAAGGGCAGAAAGTAATTAATACTTCATTAGACCTGGTAGATATGCCCTTGGCAATTAACTGTGGCAGAAAGAATGATTCCTTAAGAATGATAGATACACGCTGGTTAAAATATACTTATTAAGCCAGATTTCTCATGACTGTTTCATTTTTGTGTGGGGGTGGTCTTTATCTGGTAGAAGTTGAATATGTTTGAGTCCACCACAGTTATTGCACCAGCTGTTGGAATGTTCAAAATCTTGATGGAGTCATTGTCAGTAGTGGAGTTATGAATGTCATTCCATTTTCAGTCATTGACAAAATTAATTTGCAATATCCCATTTTTTTCTGATGCTGGCAGGCTGAAGTTTGAGGACTATATTTGCAGTTATTGTAGAAGAAAAACTCAAACCTTAAATCTTGGAGGTTGTTATCTTTTTAAAGTATTCTGCTTACTGTAAGGTACGGAGATCTTGGTATTATAAATAGTAAGTCTGTTTTATTTAGAACAGCTAACCTTGCTTTTTTTGTTTTGTTTAGTTTAGGGACTTACGATTACAGGTGTTACATTTATAACAGGGAGGAGTTATGCATCTGCAGAGTAAATAACTTCCCCTTATATAGTCTTGAAAAAATATTGTTTTGATAGTTTGTGCAAGTTTATGATTTCTCTCTACTTATATTTATTTGCCATGAATTTAATTATATACATGTTCACATCCATACACTGCTACCTTATTTATTATTTATTTACTGACATTTGATTATAGCCCTTTCTGTCTAGGAACACTTTTCTGTTTTGAGGCTATAAACATTTTTGATCAGTAGGCAGCTAATCTGCCTTGTATCCACTTGCAAAATAAATTTCTTATTCACATCACTATGCCTTAACATAGGTTCTTCAGCTTGGACATGCCAAGTAAATGATTAACTGATTTCCTTATCCAGAGCTGTACTTTCAGGCTACACCTTGTTGTAGTGACACAAAGGTGTCCTAGACTTTTTATGTTTAAAAATACTCCATCATTGCACGCTATGCAAATCTTCTGTTTGGAATTAGTGTGATACTTATGAGATGTCAAATGGAAGCTTCAAGGATTTATATCTTCCAAAAGTATATTAAAGGTATACAATGTCGATTTTTTTCTTTGCATTTATCTTCAACAGTCCTTGCTTTGCATTTAATAGGAAACTAACAAACTGAATACATTTTTGTCAGCCGTAAACATTGGGCCATGTGCTCTTCTATTTCCTTGCTACAAACATTGTAGGTAATTACAAATATGAATCCTGCCCTGATTCACAACACTGTTCAAACCATTTGCCAATTCTGTTGTGTAAGTATGTTTCTTTATGGCATCTAAACTTAATTGTTTTTTCTCTTCACTTGAAGTCCTAAGAAATAATGATTTTTTTGGGGGTGGGGTGGGGGTGTATTATTGCATAGGATCTGGACTTGTCTGAATATGCTACTCTCCTTTTAGGCTTCTAGTTAAATAACTAAATCAGCATATTATTTACTGTGTCTGTACATTATTCTAGATGGCTTTGGGCCATTCAACTATTCTTGTAGAAACTAGGCCATTTGGAAATACAGGGTTGTCGTACCCAGTTGATGTCCATAACCATTAGGGTGTCTGCAAAACATCCCAGATAAACTAAAACAATCAGTAAAAACTAAAAGAAAAATCCAGCCAAGCTAGATTTTTCACTGTGTGATTCCTTAAAATCCCTTGTATTAGAAGTTACATCGGATATATGCAAATGATACTTTAAGAACATCTATTTCAGCTATATGGCAGTTCTGAATGTCCATTACTTTTATCCCTTTTAAGTCTATTAAGGACAAATTCAGGCCAATAAAGCCAAACCCAATTAGCTGTGGATATGCATGTTTCAGCCTTCTTGTGGCGTCATCAGCACAGCGTAAGTGGACTGTTGAACACTGTGAATATATTTTACAAAAGTTAATCTTTTCATAAGCCAAGCAATACAAAAACTTAGTAAATTGTCTTCCTGCTACAGTACAACAGTTTAAAAACAATCTTATACATTGTTTTGTACTTGTATGTATGTATTTTCTTGGATTTATTTGGTGCCTGTCCAAGTCTGTAATGAGCACATGGTTACACTTATTTGCTTTAAGTTAATTTTTCAAGAAAAGATTAGATTCAGCACTACAACATTAAATGTAATGCTTCAGTTCTGATCATTTCTTGCCAGCAGTCTGATTGTCTTTTGTCCTTTACTGCTTGCTACTTTTACTTATTAAACCAGCATTTGTAAAATGTAAATATGTTTGCAGCATGTCTTTAGAGTTTAAAGAGATTGTAGCTATATACTGTAAAGAAGGGAAATCCTTGCACAATTGCAGCTTTACAAAAGTGTTGTGTTCTCTATAAAACATACATGCAAAAAATGTCTGTCTGCTAATGTATCCTTGCCATATAATGCACACACTAGTCAACATTAAAAGATGGTTAGTAACATTTATTTTAACTGTGCTTAGTTATAAGGTACCAGTTAATGTTCATAATAAAATGAAAACAGTATGTATATTCAGTAACAGGAAGACTGCGGTGGTGGTGCTGCGGTAGCATTGTCGCCTCACAGTAAGACGTCCTGTTCGATTCTCAGCTAGAGCGTCTTCTGTGTGGAGACATGCGTGAATGGGCGTACATTCGTTGAAGGTTGTGCATCAGAGTTGGCAACACGGCACGTAAAAATCTACTGCCAATCATTAGCGGACCGGAGTTCCACTGTGGCGACCCCTAACCAGGAAACGCCGAAAGACACAACAACATTCAATAACAGGAAATTTGTTTAACTGCATTATCTTGCATGCTAATATACTACAAAATTTAATTTTAGTTACCTTTAGCAAGATACAAAGGCCGTTGCTAGAAATATTTTTACTGGCAGCTTAGAGTCATTTCCATTTTTCTGTATTCAGTTTTGCTGCAAAAAATAGATTAGGTTAAATAATTCTTAAAGCTCTGTCCTTCCAATCTGTTTTCAACAGACTTCCTTAAAATTATCTGTGTAAAATCATATTACTGAGATCTAACAGTCATAAAGCTAACAACGCTGCCTCTTTCTCAAACAGTTTTGCTTCTTTTGTTTCAGAAATTAGTGGAAAAAAACAAAACATGTATACAACAGCATGCAGGTATCCTGTTAAGTGCTATTTGAGAATACAAAGTAAAAGACTCATCTGTCAGTGCCTAACATAAGGGTTGACAGTAATAACATTAGATTCTTTCAAAGTACAAAATATCAAGCAAAAATAAGCACTCAGTAAAACTATTGAAAGTTAAGGAGTGAATATACAGTTTAATTGTTGCATACAATGACTTACTTTTTATTTGTAATGTGAATATTGCACAGAAACAGTACCTGTAAATTTATATTGTTTGCAAGTGCCTTTGCTGGTTAAATATTTGTGCAAACTGCATTTAATGATATTGCTTTGTGGAATTCACTGGTTCAAGCACTTCTCTAGGTTAGATATGGCAAATATACAGAGAAGTAATAGCTTAAATTATTGCTTGGGTATTTTTCAATAACGGTCAAAAAGTTTACATAGTATCGAAGTGAAATGTAATCATGAAAACATCAATTTTAAGGAAATTCTATTTATAATGGTAAAAACTGTCTCTGTCATTGACTGAATGGTGAGAAATAAGACTTTGAACACATCTTATCTTAAGAGATGGACCTCTTTCAAAGGAAAATTTGTTTTATCTGTGGGACTTTTCTGTTTGTTAACCTTTTGGCTTCTCTGTGTGACATTTTTACTCTCTTGATTTGTTGTTCAGGATACTTTGTTTTAATGTTAAGGAAGTAAACTTATTAAAATAAGGGAGTTCTCAGATTATGGCCAAACTAATAATTTAAGCTTTACCAATGAACCCATAAGATTTATGAATCCAAGCATTACTACAGCTGACGGGGTTTGGTATTAAAGGCCTGAGTGCATCATTAACGACTTAAAGAAGTAAAACGTCAGTGGGTACTCAGACGCCATAGAGCTGGGTCATTTGAATTTCCCTGATTATTAATAGGACACTTCATTTCACGAAAGCTGACAAAGTAGGAGCTATAGTAATTCTGTACCAGGAAGATTAAGTCCATGGATCATATTGATACATAATACTGGTAAATATCAAGAGAATACTGTAAATGTTTTACTGAAATTATTTTGATTTATTATTGAATGGCTGTTGATTTTTGGTTTTATGGTTTTCCCAGTTCAAGTGCTATTTGTCAGTTCCAAAATCCATAAAAGTATGACTCTGGAACCTTTTGTTGACTTATGGGATTGCCAGTGAGGGCTCGTCTTTGCAGGTTGACAGCATTTTTAATCTTGCATTGCAGAAGTTGCCTTGTTATTTAAAAGATTCATGTTTTTAGACCAAATTAGAGGATTCCATTTGAAAGGAGAAGCATCCGTTTTATATACAGTAAACAACTATTTTTGCAAATGCATACCTTCGATTTCTGGTATTGAATTTGTTAGAAGTTATGCTATTGCTTTACTGAATTTTTTCATTTGAATGTAAACACATTATGTATTTTATTGGAATTAATTTTCAAACTTTTTTTTAATTCTCATTATCAACTGGTCAAAGGTGTCATGATGGGGGGTTACTGCTCAATGCTAGGAGTCCAAACAAAAAACCTCCACTATCTAGAATTTCTTTACCCTAGAGAATGCTGACACCTGTGTGGTCACTGAGACATGTTTTAGAGCCACAGAGATCACAGCAGCAGTGCTAGGTTATTATGCATTCTACACTTTTATGCCAGGTACTTAACAGGCAGGGAAGAAAGGTGGAGGTGTCTCTATTTACATCAGCGATAAATATACTTCATGGCTGGTGAAACAGAACCATGCACTTGAGCTGCTCCATGTTCATTTCACCATTGGCAAAATCCAGTACCACTTCCTTGCAAAAGATGCATCCCCCTATATGACCCATGAAACCCATAACATGTATTTAAACTTATTAGAAATACTAACCATCCAACCCAATACCATATTCATGGGTGACTTAAATTTCCCCAATCTTAAATGGGAATCCTATACAACAGCAAATGTACATGCACAGAGATTCCTGGATTTTTAAACACAAACACCTTGGACCAGATACTCAATACACCAACCAGGGGTGCAACCATACTGGATCTGGTCCTCATTAATATGAGAGAGTGTTGCATACCCCCTACTGTAATGCCTTCCCTGGAAAGGTCAGACACAAAATTGGTCTCCTTTGAAGTAAAAATACACCTGGACCCCCAGCTAAACCTGGAATATTCAGTAACTATTCTAAGGCTAACCTCCTTCTATTAAGTGAGAACTTGGCAAAATTTCAAGCACCCATAAACCCTGAGAACACTGCTGCATATACAGAACTATTCACAGAAACCCTACAAGCATGTTAATAGCTGCATAGAGGCAGCTGTACCCACCAGAAAAAACTACAGAACTAACTAAAAAAAAAAAGTAAGTCACCCTGGAGCAATCACATAAATCAGCAGGCTATATAACAGGAGTAATAAAATCATGGCAAAAATTAGGAGGTGCAGCACCCATCAGGATAAAAGCACTTTCATCAAACTAAACAAACAACTCAGAGGGCAGAAGAAGTCTACCAAAGCCAAATTTGACCATCCAGACCAAGGACAACCACAAAGCATTCTTTAGCTATGTCCACAATCTCAAAGGCAATACACAATTGTGTGCAGTGCTCATTGTCAATGGAGCCAGAAGACTGATAAATTCAGCTCCAACTTTACCCCTTTCTCCTCCTCAACCTTCCCTCAGGAAAAAAATCAAATATGACTCACCCTACTATCACTAGGGAACAGGTCCATAATGCTCTCTCTGAGACCAAGAACATTGCATCAATGGACCCAGACAATATCCCAGGATACCTTCTAAATAGCATGAAACATAACCTATCAGGACCTCTGGAATTACTATTTAACTGTAGTCTCCAAACAGGTTTTGTGTCTCATGAATGGAGAATGGCAACAGTCATCCCTCTGCACAAAGCTGAACCATCTATACATCCTGGAAACTACAGACCCATAAGTCTCACTAGTCTTGTATGTAAAGCCATGGAAAGAATTATCATGGAGATGATCAATAGAGATTTAATAAACCTGCAGACACTGGACCCAACCCAGTTTGGTTTCATCAAGGGGAGATCATTCCTCCTCAACCTGGTGATCTTTGAGAAGGTCACCAAAGCAATGGATGAGGGCAAAATTGTTCATACTGCCTACCTTGACCTGGCCAAGGCATTTAACATAATACCCCACTTGGGCATTGTTGACAAACTTAAATAGGTACAAATCCATATGTCACCCTGTGGATCGCCAACTGTCTCACAGGCAGGACCCAGGAAGTTAGAATTGGAGAGTCCACTTTTACAAAGAGGCTAGTCACAAGTGGAGTCCCTCAGGGAACAGTCCTTGGACTGCTCCTTTTTGGCATTTACTTCTCAGACGTCAAGGCCAATGTTAGTGATCTCTGGCTGACTAAATTTGCAGATGATTACAAATTAGGAGTGGTCATTGAATCCCACACTGACAGAAATGTTCTCTAGGAGGGGCTGACACATACAAACAACTGGTCAGAGCCATGGACTAAAACTAAATACCAAGAAATGCATAATAGGATCCTTTGGGAAGTCATCCATCCCAGGTAATTATCATATTGACAACACACCTCTTAGAGTTGACCCAGAAGTCAGGGACTTAGGAACACACACACTAATCTAGCATTTGACCATCATGTATCTAGCCTTTCATCATCATGTATCTAGCCTTTGACCATCATGTATCTATAGTGGTGAGGAAATCATTCTATATTGTGCAACCTATAAACAAAGGTATGGCATCTAAGTCCAAAGAAGTCGTTGTTCCACTATATTTGACATTCATGAGACCTGTCATTTAGTATAATCCCCCCTTCGGTATGTACCTAACCAACAATTGGAATGTCCATAGAGGGTCCTCACTAAAAGAATACAGGGCATAAGTAAAATGTCTTATGCAGACCGCCTCAAGCCCTATTCCTGTATTCTGTCTCATACAGGTTTTTAAGGGGAGATCTATGCCTGGCATACAGGGCATTATAAGACCCCACTCTGATGGACCTCTTTCATATCCACAAAACAAACAGCACCAGAATTGCCCATTCTAAAGACTTAACCCTTACCTGTGATATAAATAGGTCCTGCTGGAGACATAGGTATATATCCCAGAGTCTATCATGACTATGGAACAAAATTCCCATCCATTTGAAGCAGAGTTCCTCGCTAACCCAATTCAAATGCAACTTGGCAATTGGATGGGAAACCAGAAATTCATCCCTGGTTTGGCACCTATGTCTATAATGGACACCGGTAACCTGTAAATGGTTCATCTCCCAACACCCTGCTTACACTTTTCAAGGGTATCAGAACTTATCAGAGATTTGGGATGCATGGCTAGGCTTAAAAAGGCCCTTGTGGTTGTTGGCCTAATAAATACCTATGAAATTAAATGAATGAGTTCATCTTTTATGGAAATTCACTATGAGTGATAAAGGGCTGGATCTATTTAACCTTAATATTCATGAGAACTGTAAACATAAGAATGGAAATGAACTGAACTACAAATCCTGCCTTTATTACATAGAAAATTGAGTGCATTCTTCCCACAAAAAGGTGACTTCATTAGAATATAATAAAACACAAAAGACATACATTTATAATTTAAATACTCTAGCCAATACCTGGATTGGTCAACCAATTATCACCAGAACTGCATTTAAAGGTATACAACAAATAATGCATTGCTAGCTATATAAAATATTAGAAGAATAAATTATATGTTTTAAAAAAAAGTTTATATACTAGGACATCATAAAAATTGTTTACATATTCATAAAAATGTATATATGTTTATATGTTACATAGACCTATTTCATAGAGATTGATGCGATCTCAATTTCCCCTTTTTTTATATGAGTGAGCTAGTAAGCTATGCAATGGGTCTATGTAACATATAAACATGTTTATGCATATGTAAACAATTTTTATGATGTCCTATTATATTAAAATGTAAAACATATTTATTCTTCTTATGAATATTGTATATAGTTAGTGATGCAGTATTTGTTGTATACCTTTGAATGCAGTTCTGGTGATAATTGGTTGACCAATCCAGGTATTGGTTAGAGTATTTAAATTGTAAATGTATTTTATTACATTCTGATGAAGTCCCCTTTTTGTGGGACAGAAGCTCTCGCTATTCTATTAATAAAGGTGTGTTCTCTGTTCGTTTACATTCTTTTTATGTGTATCAGTTTTTATTTTTTAGTTCATTTTTTTTTGTAGTGATTAATGAGAAGTGTACTTTAATAGTTACTTTCACTTTAAAAGCATTTTATATAAACAAAAACATGCCCAGTAGACAAATATATATTTCTGGACTGGTTATTAAATATTCAGTAGCCAGTCTAGAAATATGTAGACTGGCTCTTAAATATGCAATATTTTATTAAAGAACTTGATTTTATTGTGAATAAACAAGCTCATTTGTTAGCTTTTAGAAGCTTACCATCCCACCTATATACTTCTAATATAAACCTTATGATAGCCATATCTAATTATCTCTAAACCTCTTAACTACAACATTAACATTTTCTGCCCTTCCAAGTTCTTTCCCTTCACTTCGGTGTCTTTGAATTTCGAAGCATTAATTGGAAGATCTATTACCTGGCTAATAAACCTAGTAAAATACTTTTTCAAAAACTTAATGTTCACAACCGACTAAATGCATAAGTATCTTTTATACTGTAATAGTTTCCTTTATTTTAAATGAATATAATATGATAAACAAATGTACATGTAATTGGTAATGTATTTTACTGTCTGTAAATTAAATTACTGAATGCCAGTTTAAAATGCTTGTAAAATGTTGAATCTTTTCGATTCATGGCTTCTGCTGAAAAGGGTTTGTTTTTTGACTAAACACATTCAGACAAACCCAACAAACAAAAGCAAAATGAAATAAAAAGTAGGTTCCAATGAAAAGTTTTCTTTCCATTTTGTGAAAAGATTTTGTTCGAAATAAATGATCTGTCGATATCAAGCATGTCTTTCTGCTTAGAAATGTCTATAGACAGTTTTCATTAGTAGGAATATAATAGGAGATAATTGAAAGTTCTGCTTGGGAATGCAGAGTTAATTAATATTGAGGATCATCCTAAGTGTATGTATAAAAGAACAAATCATTTGAAAATCTTGCTAGAAAGGGCAATAGTACTATCAACCTTTCATTAAGTAAGAGAGAGAACACCTCTTACAAATGAAACAGCTGTGGCATGTGTAGCTTTATTTTAAGGCACCCTAAACTATTTTAACACACGTAGATATTACTATTACTGCCATAGGTTTACATATTTTTGATTTCTCAGGAGTGGTGCGAATTACATTATACTCTGGTTGGCCTGCTTTTCTGTACCAATGACCGCCAGGAATTTAAATAAAAGAATAAAGCATAAAAACATTAGCAAGAATTAAAATATTAATAATATCATATATAAATATACTTCTTGGGTGTTAGCAATATAAAAATATACATTTTATGTAATAGATTTGCTGGGGGATGAATATAAAGTGAAAATAAACTTGAAATTAGAAAAATGGTGGGCAGTTTCTTTTGCAGGTAAAGATGTCTTAAATGAATTGTAAATGTCATGTTTAAGGTTACAAAGAAAATAACTTTTGTCATATGGCTTAAGAAGGAAGGTTGTATTTTTCTTTTTTTTATTGTGAATGTCTGTTTTAATAAAAAGTGAACCTATTAAAATGTGATGTAGTTGCTCTGTTTTTAGTGCAGCTTGTGTTTTATCAAATAATAATAATAATAAGCATATGAAAATCTGTATAAATATTGGAACAGCTGCCATAACTGATTGTTTTCTGAGTTGATCTGATTAATGTTGTTTAACCGTTGTTCATGTTCTTTTTCTTATTGCAGAAAATATTTATAATTTTTTTCCCATTTTGAATTTTAAAAGATTAATGGTAAAAAGCAAGACCTTTGTTTCTTTTTATGAGGCCTCAGTATACATAGTTGTTTAATTATAAGGACAGGTAGAAACGTGTCTTTCTGTTTGAGATAAAAAAGATACTAATACATATTTTTAAAGCATCTTTCTGATGTTTGGAGAAAGATGAAGCCCTGATAGTAATCTCAGATATCCTAAACATTCAAGCAACCATTAAAGAGCAGCAGTTACAAGCTTGGTCTTTCAAAGCAGTGTGATATACTAAATGATTCATACTGATACGAGATGGGTATTATGAAGTGGAATGTAAAAACTCTGCACCTTCACAGCTGACACATTCAAAGCATGCATGGGTCATAAATTAGACTACCAAATAGTAAAAGGGATCAGGGCATTATATAACCCTGGTTTGCTAACTTTAAGGTAACAAGGAACTTCAGTCCAGCAATTTATTAAAACACCCATTTATTTATCAAAACAGTTTTAAAACATCTACCAAGCAATTCTGCTTCATTAACAAACAAGTATTGTTCAGTCTTATTACCTTATTTTTGCTTCATTCCTAAGGCCAATGATTCTTAAGGCCAGATTTTACTTTAAAAACCATGCCACACCATCTAGAATGTGTATGTTTTGCTTCTGTATTGTATTGTATTGCCTTATTATTTTGTGAACCATGTTGTATGTAGTACTAATTTTTGCATCTGAAATGAGTCTAGGTGGTTTTGGCTGGCTGTGAGAGAAGGGGCTTTTGTGATTTGTTTCTTTGGCCTGCCTTGCTTAGCAGTACTAGCTCTAATTGATTTGTGTTCTCTCTAATTCTGCATTAAACATGGCATGTTAACAGGCTTAATTGCACTGAGTTGTGAAACACAAACTTGCCTTCTACATTGGTTACATAATTTGACTTGGAAGACAGCTCAAAATGATCTGGGCAGTTCTGCGCTTCATACGGGAGATGTGTGTGTAAGACTGTGACAGAGGGCATGCCACAGTAGTAATTGCGCTTACCCTTCTGCATGTTCTAATTATCCAATTATCTAATACCCTATTAAAAAAAAAAAAATCACCTTACTCCCTTGACTATACTTCCTACTCTTCACTTTCATCTTTTTGCCCTCAGTTGCATGATCCACAGTTTTAGCACTATGAGTCAGCTGCTGAAGTTTGATTTAGCATAGCTTTTATTGTTTTACACTGTATTGGAGATAATGCACCAAATTGCTCACCCATGCCTGGCCATACCTGGCTTTTTGCAATTAAGTTTCTTCCAGTGATGCTGGACTGATCAGTTCTAGTATTTTGTGGCTTGCGGTGTGTTTCTTGATTGCCTGTTTTAGTATCCTGCTGTCGTGCACTGATAGTATTTACAGTATTACTCCTTAAGTACTTACATTATTCCTTCCTACCTTCTTCTTATTCTTCTCCTTTCAGCTTTTCCTGGTTAGGGGTCACCACAGTGGATCACTTGTCTGCTCATGATTGGCAGTGGAGTTTTACGGTGTCAAGTTGCTAGCCTGGCGCCCAATCTTCCACAGAAGGCACACACACATTCACACCTAGGGCCAATTTACAGTGTCCAATCCACCTACAGCATGTCTTTGGGATGTGGGAGGAAACCGGAGTACCCAGTGGAAACCCACGCGACCACAGGAAGGACATGCAGACTCCGCACAGAAGGCACCCCAGCCGAGGATCGAACCGGAGAACCTCTTGCTGTCAGGTGACAACGCTAACCGCTGCACCACCCTTGCTGCCATTATTCAATCCTACCTGCTGTACTTAAATAACTATTTGGCACATAATTTACCACATTATTTCCACTTTTCTTTTGGCATCCTGTTGGACACTATAGTACCTGAGCCTGTTTTTGTCACCTTGATTATTGTGTTGTGGAATTGATGGTTTTTGTAGTAAATGCTGCTTATAACATTCTGCATATTGAATTGACGACCTCTTGAGTTATCTACAGCTATTGGAAAATCATGCCTGCTATTCAGTTGTTCTCATATAACATGATACTCCATGAAATGTTGCATTATACTAATGTGCAGTAGGACTTCTGCCTGCTTTTGAGTTGCTATATTATACTCTATCAAACATTTCTAGGCTTATTGTGCTGTGCCATTCATGCACCCCCATTCAGTTCATCCTAATAATCTTTTTTGAGCTGATATATTGAGCTATGCTGTATTCTGCTATATTCTGTTGTATTGTTCTGTGCTTCATTATGCCATTTTGCATTGCAATAGAAGAAGGATAAAATGCTATATAACGATCAAAAAATCATGAAAGAGTATATTGAAAAAAGGGGAAGAACATGAAGAAAAGGAAAATATTGTGTGTGTGTATGTGTGTGTGTAGGACTATGACTATAGTACACTTGGAAGGAAAAGTGGGTCTGAAGTTTTCATCAATGGTTTTCTTATAGATATGCTTTGAATCCATATAGCATTCATAATTTTTATACGTTGTAGAAATGACAATTTCTAAGTTGATCTATATTATGCATTGAAATTTTGTCTATGATTTGTCATTGGTGGTGGCATTGTTTATATTATAATACATTTAGTGTCAATTGTAGTGTAGATTCTGGTAAAAACAGGTTCATAGGTTGGTACTAGGCTATGGGCTCTAGGGCCTATACAAGCCTAGACATAACAATTCCGTGGATATTTCTTCCCACAATATATACTTCTCTGGACCCCTGTCTAGCAGGGTGACTGACGTGATCCCCGGGGTGAATTTCCTATCTCCCGTTCATGTTTTATATTTCTGTATTAGTAGTGCAGAGTACTGCAGCCATTGTTATGGTTTGATAAAACTGATTTGTACATTTTCTTGTTGCTCTATTGGAAATTTAGCTAATAATATTGGATTATAATCAGCAGGGTACTGAATGAGTGTATTGTTTGTAACAGTTGTACATATCCTTGATAAATTCATTGAGTAGAGAACCTGGTATTGATCCTTTACTGATATAAACAACAGATAAAGTCTGAGGATGAAAGCAGATATTAAACTGAGAATACTTTACAAACATTGGTCTCTTCTTTCATCCATTCAGCTGCTTTGGTTTTGTTTTATAAAGAATAAATAAATAGTTCATACTTGGTGGTGTATTGTTGACACAGCTTTTGAGCCAGTTTAAGGTGCATCTATATATATCCAAATTGGATGTTATTGCTCTGAAAAGTTTGAAAGCAACATTATTGAAAGCTTTTTGTAAGTCTAGGCAGAGCAAACTGTATAATAGCCGTAATTTTTGTGTTGGTTTATTTCGTATACAACACTGAGTATTGCTGTTCGGAGGTTCATAGACTAGTACTAGGCTAACTGCCCTTGTGGGCTGTTTTAAGTCTAGCTAATTACTCCATGTGAGAATCAAACCCTACACCTTGTGTCTGTAAAGTAAACACCTTAACCATTTTGCCAACGTTTGTGATATAACCTGAATAAAAGCTGTGCTGTGATTGAGATAGCCAGAAGATTTTGAATTATGTGGTTTAAGAGCTACTTCTGATGGTATTTTCTAATATTTCTGACTGTGGTTACTGCATTACAAGTCTATAATTTGATCTGTAAATGTGCTACAATTGTTCATATTAATTGTATCCATGTGTGTGTGTGTGTGTTTTTCACATTTATTTTCTTGTATTTATTATTCATTGAGTAACAGGGTTAGTCTGATGATAAATCCTTTTTCAGCAGAGTCTCTGAGAGAAAAGCTCCACAGTTTAAAGTTATGAAAAATATTTTGAAATGATGTTGGCAGTAACCATTGAAAGTTAAAGTAAAACATGAGAGCATTAATATGAGTAAAACATTTACAGTCATAGCAGCATGATTTACAAGCATTTACTTTGTACATGATACTTAAAGCAATTAATATTTCATGAATTTATACATTCAGTGTTAGAAAGCAGTTAATCTGAGGTTGGGTGAAAGGGAAGATAAGTAGAGGATGTGAATATAGTGTTATATGGTATATAATTAATTAATATATTATATTAGGTAGGATATAGTGTGTCAAATAAGGAGAACATAGATACTGAAGTTGACAGAATAGAAAATCAGTTTATAGAGATGACCTCACATGTATTAAGTACAATATCTGACCTCTTCTTGGTCATACCCATGCCCTTGACTTGATCTTGTAAATTTGGGGTTATCTACATGAAGTGTTTCTCTGTTCTGTCTACTTCAGTATACATATTCTCTTTTTATCACTCCTTATACTTCTATTGGAGTCTAGTGTATTAGTTCTTCTTTTTTGACTTTTTAAAAGGTAAGAGTGGTCCAGGTTCTGTTGGTATGCATTTGTATTATATGGTACTTTAGTTGCATTGATATGGAATCTTAATGAAACAAACGATTATTTTGCAGACAACATTGCAGTGTGTTTAGATCATGTAATATTTTAAAGGAAGATTTGCTGTCATTTTTCTGAAGTAATTTGGCTGAAGGTCATTTGCTGATGGGATCAACTGTCGTGAGAGAGAGAGAGAGAAAACCTCTTGTGCAGAAGGGAAATGTCATGTAGAGCTGATATTTTTGTTAGATATTACTTTTTCATTTATTATAGTGGATTGTTGGCAATAAATCATTATCAAGTTATGACCACAATTAAAATGTATTGAGGATTCATGCAATGGAAAACAAATTGCTGATCATGTAAACCATTACAAAGCAAGCTTACTCAGAAGAATGAACTTTTATACAACAGTACATTCCATAGTGTAAACACACACACACACACACCTAAATAAAATGAAGGTGAAGTGAAATCCTCTTTATACTCTGAAATGTATAAAAAATGGAAATCGTTTCTACCATCTTGGTTATTGCTTCAACAATGGAACATAATTTTGTCAGTTTACTAATATTCAGTCAAAACAAAAATAGAATAATATGGTTGTCTTTCAAACTACTTTTGGTAATAGACAGATACTGCATTTCATATTTATTTTCAGACAAAATGCTGCCAGGCATTTTTTTTTCTTCTACCATTGATATGAAATATTTTATACCAAATAAATGGGACCTCAGTAAGTTGAAAGACAAGTGTGCTGGAAAGAAATAAGTAATTTGGCAGCAAAATAAGATAATATGCTATAGCTGTTTTGTTTGAGAAGACAGTAACTTGAAAAAAAAAAATTATGTACCGCTCAGTAGAAATAATATCTGATTAATTAATGTCTTGGAAAATAAGTTGATGTGCAGGTTGAATTTTTATCACGTAATCTAAGCTAATTATCTGGTACCAGGGAGATTTTTGCTTCCCAGGTGTTTGCTGTTTAAATTACAATTTCCATGTCAAACAAAACAGGATTACAAATGGGATAGCTACCAGCCTGTGGGAACCACATAGGCTTTTTGAACTGCATAGAAATTAATTTCTAAATGATGCGGAATCTAGAATTACACTGTATGCAGAAAGGTTGAGCACAGTGACTGTTCTCAATAATGTAAATATACTATTTAACAGGAATAATAGAATCCTAGAGGGTAGATAGGAATCTTTGTAAATTAAATATCACAGTAATATGAATAAAATTAGAGAATTTGAGTGGTGGTGCTTAAGTTTAACATATAACTTAAAATTGCATGTACCCACAATTGCTGACTTCAATACCAGTATATTTGTTATAGTAGACAGATTGGAGAGAAAAGATATTTCTTTGCAGCACTATCAAATAAGGCTAAGCAACCAGGGCAGAAAGGAAGCTGGTAGTGTTATTTAGATTTGATGCAGCTCGTATTTTAAGCAAAGCCAGAAGATCATAGGAGGTTAGTAGGCTAATGGCCTTTTTAAGCTTTGCCATCCATGCCCACATTTTCCCCCAATTACTAATGACCGTGGGCTAGAATAGCTTTGGTATATGCCTGTGCACTAGGGCATCGACAGACTGCCCCAGCCCATAAGGGCCATAGGTGACAAGCCACAGGTGAAATTGTGATTTCCTGTCCATTGGTCTGAACGGCATTTTAATAGGTTTAGCAAAGAGCACATAAATGGGGAGTCTGTCTGTTCCTTTAACATGTTGTGTTCATCACAGATGAGGTTTAGATCATTTGATTGGGTAATTCTAGTGCTGTTTGTTTTGCAAATATGTAGCAGATCTGCAAGGGCTGGATTGGAGAGTGTCTTGTAGGTTAGGCATAGATCTCCCCTCAGTAGTCTGTAGGAGGGTAAGTATAGGGACAGGACTTTGAGATGGGCTGCATAACACACATTATTTATACCCTGTATTATTTTTGTGAGAACCCATGAGGCTGCTGTACCTGTTGTAAATGCCTGGTCGGGTACATGCTGAAGGTTGCATTGTACTCCATTATTGGTCTAATGAAGGCTGAATATAGTGCGACTATGATCTCCTTAGATCCGGATGCCATGCCCTTACTTCTAAGCTGCACCAAGTAGAAGGATTTTCTCACTACCATAAGAAAACAGTGAACAAAGTTCTGGTTGCTGTCAACCTGAGTTCCAAGTCCCTCACTACTGGGTCTACTCTTAAGGTAGTGTTATCAGTGATATGATTAGCAGAGGTGGTAATTTTCCTAGAGAGTATAATTATATACATATTTTTATGCACCAAGTTTTAGGCCAAAGTTTTGACACTGTATGTAGTTATTTGCCTGTGTCCGGATATCTATATTTGTGGAGAATTAAATTATTGTAGACAGCTTGCAGTCTTCAGAAAATTTGATCTGCCAGTGGCACTCCACATTAGCCTTTACTTCAGCAAAGTATATTCCAAACAGGAGTCACAGCCCGAGCCCTGTGTGACAACACTAATGCGATGGGCAAGTGTAACATAAATGTTCTCCTAATGGATGCAGAGAATATTAGTAAAAATTACAGTAAAGATGGGATTGATGTGCAAGAGGAAATTAGAAGTTCAAACTGCTGCAAATCAACATGAAAAGTACAAAACTAGCATAAAACAGAACTAATGTTATTTGGTAAAGATTCAGTGATGCTACATGTGAAATGCAGTATGCACGAAAGAGATGTATCGTGCACACTAAAGAATGCATGAAGCCTAGCCCGAATTACAGATGAGAAAATTAGGTTGCAGTGAATTTAAACATTTCAAGGTAGATGAATGTGTTTTGAAGAACCAAACATTTCAAAATAATTCAAAAAACCTGCATGCTGCCACATGTGGCAAAGCAAAGGAGGATAATTTGAATGCGTGTCAGGGAAGTATACTTGTGCAGTGGGTAGCAATTACATAAAATGGCATTTTCATGGATGTCACAGACCCCAGCTAGTTACAGATTTAGAAACTGCTTAACTCTCAGACTAATATGATTCTAGTTTGGAGTATAAAGAAGAAATATTCAGATCACATTTAAAGGAACCACAGGTCAGCTTTAAATAAAATAATCAGCATAGGAAATCTGGCATTTGATCATTACTTGCTATAAAGGTTGCTTACACAAGCACATGTTTGAGAACAAATCTTGTACACGTAGCCTCTGTTGTAGACCTCAGGATGCTCTTAGCAGGTTTCAGACAGCACTTTGTTTCACAGTATCAGACAGAAATGGGACATTTGCCATTTACACTGAGGATTGTGATCACTAGTGTGATTGCAGCTAATGGTGTACTAAGAATGAGATTGTGGTGTCTTCAACAAATATCATTAGCAGGGATAAATGCAGCAGTTCAGGGAGGAGGTAAAACCATCCTGTAATTAGTTATGGTGAGTTTTGATTTTCATTGCTTGACTTACAACTCAGAATTTTATGATTGCACTTTTTCAATTCTTTTTTGGCATTTATGTCACAGAGCCTCATAAGATACCATATTATTCTTTTTTAATCATTTTTATTTAATGCTGCTGCTGTGTCTTTCGGCTTTTCCCGGTTAGGGGTCGCCACAGTGGAACTCCGGTCCACTAATGATTGGTAGTTGATTTTTACGTACCAAGTTTCCAGCTCTGGCACACAACCTTCAACTAAGGTACACCCATTCACACATGTCTCCACGCAGAAGACGCTCTAGCTGAGAATCGAACTGGACAGCATCTTACTGTGAGGCGACAAGGCTACCGCAGCTCCACCACCACTGGTAATCATTTTTATTTAATAATACAGATAAATAAAATACTGGAAGTTGGCCCACCATAATAAGATATTTAATCGTGAAAGGAGGTGGACAACTGTAAGGTTGGGGGGTAGACAAATTTTAGTTGAATAGATGAAATAAATAGGCGCATGAACAGTAAGCGGTAGGGTAGTATTCCAAGGATTTTATGAAAGAAATACTTGGGTCATACAGAATACTAATTCCCATTCACACTTGAACTAATAGAAAGTTTTCAATATGGAGAATGGTTAAGGAAAAAATGTGGCAGTAATTTGGGAGTTTAAAACTCGTGGACATGCAAATATCGGCTGTCAAATAATGCCTTAATTGCAGGAGGAGTTTACAAGTTAAGTAGTTAACAATGAGAGGTGGATGTAGGCATATGTTTTGGGTAGCAGCAATGCTTGTGTGTGTGTTACATAATTTATAACATTTAATAGAACTTGACACACATCAGTAACTAAAGACATTCAATACAGATCATTTAAGAGTAAAAGGTTACATCAAACTCACTAAAACAAAACAAACAAAAAAAAAAAAATAGCAACTTGGTGTTTCTGCAGGGGTCAAATGCCTTGACCCATCCTAAGTCTTCTCTGTTTTAGGATGCCACAGTAATATAACCTTTTCTGTTGTCACGTCACAGCATGTGGTTCAACAGTTCAATTCTAGGCTGGGGTGTCTTGTGTGCGGAGTCTGTATGTCCTCCCTGCATTAGTGTGGCTTTCCTCTGGGTACTCTGGTTTCCTCCCGTGCTACAAAGACATGCATCTGAAGCATTTCTCCCCAGGCCTCTGCTGAAAATCGGTCCATTCCAAGTAGGACTTTCACGGTAAACAAATGTTAATTAATTAAATTAAATTATATACACCAACTCTGAGATCATACAACTGTAGGAGAAAGAAAAAAAATGCCTTACCTTACTGTCTTTTGTAGAAAACAACCAGCACCACAACAACAGCAATGCAACATACTGATTCACTTACATTGGTAAAGTACAATGGGCAATACGTCATCCGCTAACTGTGCTATTCAGTTATATAGACTTCAGTCATATAAATCAAAATGAAATTCTGAGTAATCTACCTTAGCCTGTCATGGACTGTGTATAAATATTTATATATATATTTATCTATATATATATAGAGAGAGAGAGAGGATGAGAAAAATATAGATATATATGCACACGCACAATCCTATTGTATTGTACCAGAAGCACGCAGTGCATGGTGCAGTCTTATTTCCTAGGAGGATTGCACTGTACATTATGGGTGAGTGCTTCAAAGGCTGCCACAATGTTTCAGTTGCATGCTGGCATAAGTCAGTTTTGTTACAAAGATTTTACTGGTTATCAGCACATGCAAATGTAGCAGACAAGTGCCATGGATAATGTAAATTCGCCATTTGGTCTGCAACCATCATTCACATGATTCTAAATTATTTATTTATTGGCATTTGTTGACCGGGAGTGTCTGACAGAATGTAGGTCCATTTTCAGCGGAGGCCCGGGGAGAAAAGGTCCACAGTTAAAATAAACAGACAGTAGTCACATTGGATTACATAGTGATTAACAATTTAACATAGCAATTACTTACAACATATTTACAGATGAAGAACATAGTACATCAGTAGACAACTAGAATCTTTATCTGTGAAGTACATAACAGAC
Organism: Protopterus annectens; assembly: GCF_019279795.1. Taxonomy (NCBI): domain Eukaryota; kingdom Metazoa; phylum Chordata; order Ceratodontiformes; family Protopteridae; genus Protopterus; species Protopterus annectens. Next base: position 1,743,567,530 of record NC_056744.1, on the reverse strand, counting down.
ATTAACAAATGTTACAATAAGAAGTTCCTGCTGTATAATAAGTACTAGGCTTATGAGCATCTGAGCTTGCTATAATCAAGGTAGTTAGTGGAGTGGAAAGAAAGGTAGTGGTTGGATGGGGTGGGTGATATTAGAGTGGGAGTTGCAAGGGCATAGCCAGCATGTATTTAGGTGCACTTTTAGTAAAGTTTTGAAGTGGGTGCATGATGGTATGGAGGTAATTGTGGGTGGGAGGGAGTTCCATAATTTGGCTATGGTGCAAGAGAATAGTGCTTCACCAGCAGAGTTATTGGCTTTAGTGATCTGCAAGTGATTTTTTTACTGGATCTTAGTGGTCTGGTGGTGCAATAGGATTGGAGTAGATTCTGGAGGGATGGGACATTTAGTGGATGGTTTACTAGTTTGTGGGCAAGTGAGAGTTGATACCATTGAAGGAGATGAGGGAGTTGAAGCCAGCCCAGTTCAGCAAGTGAGAGACAGTGGTGACTATGGTAGGATGCCCCTGTGGCGAATTTGGCAATTTTGTTGTAGCAGGTCTCTAGCTTGTTTAGATCACATTGCCTTAGGTTGGTATATATTGGAGAGGCATAAAGTAGGGCGGAGATAAGGTGGGAATTTGCTAGTGAAATTGTTGCTGCTTTGATGAGAAGTTGCTTATTTCTGTATAACACTCCTCGTTTTTTGTGGACTTTTTTTTATGGTCATGGAAATGTGAATGTCAAATTTTAGTTTATTGTCTATTTCCACTCCTAGAAATTTGGTGTTAATAAGGTGATAGACTGAATCAGTTGTGCTGAACTGCAATATTTCAAAGCAAATTGCTGAGAAGTTAATGGACTGGTTTAGTGGACTTTACGTCTTGCTTTATAAATTCAATGGCTTGGTTATCAAGACAGTAATGAAGTACTGCTGAGTTGTGTGTGTGTCTTTGTAGAAGTATGTGAAACAACACTGAGTGGGTTGGTAGGGGAACTTTCAACTCATTTGTTCCAATTGTATTATGTGCTTGATTCATTGGCATACAAATGAGACATTAATGAGTGCTTGATTTGCAGCTCCTTTTACTTTCTAGTACCTTGACCTGCAAGAGCGCACCAGTTCAACATTAGTAACACTAATGTCTCTGACTACTTCCCTATACATTTATTCTTTATCTCTGGTATCTGCTATGCTGTTTAATATCTGAATCTAAAACAAATTTGTCATCAACTCTAATTTCTACTGTAACAGAAGAATACACCCTTTTATTAAATGAGTTATGTCCGACATCCTTGCCTCTTTGCAAAAAGGAATACTTCTTAAATCCACATTATTTCTAAGAAAGGACAGCAGTAGAAGTATTTGCTTACCATACTGGAAATATGCTACTATTTAAAGGGAAGCTCTGCTAATCTCTATAATAGTAACTCAATATCAAGATGAACAGAATTCTGTTTCTAAAAGACCTGGAATGTTGTGCAGTATAGTGAGTAGGTTAATAAACTTTCAAAATTTTAAGAGAAGAAATTTCCACATATTCCATATGATTCACAAATTTTACTAAAATTAATATGTAAAAGAAGTCATCCTGAGGACATGAGTAAGAAATTATCCTTTTCAGAAAGAAAATAGAGAAATACATGCTAGGAGGAAACATAAATCCATCTCCCCCTGAAAAAAAATAGAAAAAATGTCTCCTTGATCTCTCTTCTTAATTGAGAGGCTTTTTGCATTCTAGGATTAGAGGTTCACCTAACTTCAAAAGTAAATATTCGCAGCTTCAAGGCTTCCTTTGTGCAGAGTGAAGCAGTTTCACTTGCCATTCGTGTGTGGGAAGCTGGCCATTGTGGACTGGAAAGACTGAGTCGTCAACAAGGTTGCAGGCTTCTTTATCAAGGGAATCTGAGAATTCACACTCTAATATTCCATTCGTATTTCTGGAATATTCAGCACCTCCTTCAACATCAGTACTAGAAAAGGTGCTTGTTTTCAATATTTATTTTAAATGGAGAAAATGATAATTGAAGAAAGTTAATTTTTACTGCTGTATTTAGCTGGCAGTAGAGATGGAATGCCAGCCCCAATAGTATTTGTAATAGGTAAAACCATTTAGGAGTCAGTAGGTAATAAAGACACCCTCCTTTTGAGGCATCTTATTTCACTGTTCCTTATTCATTTTATCTTTTTCTTTATTTCCTGGGATCTGAGTTGCTTCTCTGTTAAAAAGTATACAACTTTGTTCACATTAATTTGGTAGCCTGCTTAGATTTGTAGCAAGAATCCAATGAATATTATAATAAATATTCGACAAAGCAAAACAGAGTGTAAACATATTTTAGAGCTATTTGCCTACCACAAGCTCATTTGCAGATTTAACTGCTATCACTGAATTTTCATCATTGCACTGAGGAAAGCATATTGATCTTCAAAAATGAGCTGATGATCCAGTAAAACTATAGTCAAAAAAATCTGCTGTGTAAAAATCAATCCCTCCACTATAAAAGAGAAGCAAATAACAAACAAAGATATCGTGAAACTCCCAAAGAATTCAACAGTCAAACAAGAGCTCCAAAAGTAGAAATATAAACTGCTGAATTCACCATGTGACAAATAATCATCCGTTGGAAAATGTTCAAACTCTTTTATTAAACAGTAAAAGAAGGATAAGCGCTTTCACGTGCGCACCCGCACGCTTCTTCAGATCTAACATTTTAAATTCAAAATGTCTTTATATATAAAACTTATAGATACATAATTAAATGCTATTAAACAATTTATACCAATTATAACAATTAAAACCTATCATTCACTAAGCTTAAAGTGCCACGCCAAAATTCAATGTAACATAGCTTCAAACGCAACAATATTACAAAAATGTTGCAATCTGTATCTAAACTTGACAAATAAAATTAAATAAATTCTTGTTAATATAATAAGTAACATATATTCCAACCTCTGTGTATGAAATATACATATATGTGTAAAAATACAATAATAAATAAATTACATAATATTAAAATTGTGTATAAAAATGCACTAACGTGTGAAGACCAAGAATGCATTTTCTTAACCTATCATGTCAAAAATTCATAAAAAACTTGTGTTTAACTTATCAAATAGTAAACCAGAACAAACCATCATTTGATAAACACATCAGATTAAGAATGATTAAAAGTAACTAATGTATATGAATAAAATGTATATAACATATGTAGATAGCTTAAATATTTCTCAATCCATAAACATAAGTAATCAATATAAGAAACATCAATTTATAGTCAACAGTTAATTCACAAACTGGACCATACATCATATTAAACTAGTAAATGATGACAATGTATATAAAAGTGTAATAAGTGTGTGTATTGCTTGTATAATTTAAAATCAACAGATGGTTCCCAAATTGGACCATCCATCATATAAACGTAGTGGATGATGATAATGTATATAAAAAGTATAGTGAGTATACATATTACTTATATGATCTAGATTATAGAACTGGTTTCAAGGAGACATATTTATTCAGACCTGGTGGGAGATGTGCCCCTATTTTAAGAATCCATTCTAGTTCAACTTTGGCTAGATGATTCATATTGTCACCTCGCCTTGGATTAGATTCAACTACCTGTAATACCCTGAAACAGAATCTATGGTCAGTGTATGTAATAATATGTCTGGCTAAAGCATTTAGTTCATTTTTCTTCCTAATATCATAAACATGATCATAGATTCTGTCTCTGAACCTTCTCTTCGTTAATCCTATATAAAATGCTTCACATTGCAAACATGTTGCCAGATATATCAAATTCATTGTGTTACAATTGGCATATGTCTTTGGTTCAAATTTGAAGCCACCAAGTGGATGATGAAAAAACTGTGTTTCTGTGATGTACTGGCACATATTACAACTACCACAGGGAAAACTCCCTTTATTCAAATGTTTTATCTGGTCAACATATCCTATCCTATTATCATCCCGGTTGAAAATCTGTTTGAGATTATCACAATTCTTAAAAGTGAATTTCGGTTTATCTCCCACTATACATCTAATGGAGTCATCCATGGTTAAAATATTCCAGTTCTTAGAGATAATTTTCTTTAACTCATTAACATCATGGGTATATTTCATTGTGTAACTCAACCTATTACTATCACATGCTGAATAACGTGTGAAATAGGAGGCACCATAAAACTGTTTAAAGCTATTCCTAATTCCATCATGTTTATCAATAGTAGGCTCTGATAACCCTAATGTGGCATTCTTGATTTCCCGAACCATATTAGGATCATAACCCCTGTCTATAAACAATTGTTCCATAGCATCAGCTTCCTTCATCAATATAGCATTCTCTTCACAAATTCTGGTTAGTCTGATATACTGACTTTTAATAATGCCAGGAAAAGTATGTCTAGGATGCATACTATTGAAACTTAATAAAGTATTTTTCCAACAGGATTTCCTATAAAGTGTCAAAACTATCTTATTGTGTTCATTGAACATTAAACTTACATCTAAAAAATCAATCCTGTCCTCAGAGTATTCTGCAGTGAACCTCAAAAATTCTGTAGTCGATTCAAGATGATACAGGAAACCTTGAAACTCTAGACGAGTCCCTTCCCATAAAATAAGGATATCATCTACGAATCTCCTGTATAACTTGATTTTACCAAACAATTTGTTGTTGAACAAGTGATGCTTTTCCCAAAAAAACACTACTAAATTTGCATAGGTGTTGGCACATGGGGTGCCCATAGTGACACCCCAAAGCTGTAGGTAGTGCTTCTTACTAAACAAAAAAACATTATTCTGTAATACCAATTCTAAGAGTTGACAGACAAGAATTTGTCTGTCAACACTAAAGTTGGTCTCACTGACCATCACTTCTCTAATGGCTTGTATACCATAATCATTCGGTATACAGGTGAAAAGATTTTTCACATCAAGTGTCATTAACAGGAGACTTTTTTCATTCTTCAAACCAAGTTGTATTTGTTGAATATCATTTAGCAACTGATATGTGTCCTTCAATACAGTTGGGATAGTGTCCACTATAGGTCTTAATAATTTTTCTAAGAAAATGGATACAGTGGAAGTGGCCCATCCTCTACTGGATACAATTGGACGCATTGGAATAGGGAATGTATTTTTATGAATTTTTGGTAAACCCTTCACACACGGAACTAACGGATGTTCAATGTAGAAAAAGTCATATGTTTCTCTGCTTATCTGCCTACACATTAGTAAGTCGTAGAGGGTGTCATGAATATTCTTGATTATGGTATCTATGTCACCAACATTTAATTCTTTATATGTATTTCCATCTTGAAGTAAAACTTCTATATTGCTCACATAATCATTGGTGTCAAGTAAAACAATTCCCCCTCCCTTGTCAGCTGATTTGATAATTATCTGATTATTCATGCGTAAAGTTCTAAGAGAAACAACCTCAGTACTACTCAAATTATAAAACCTGTTTTTCTTATTAACTGTAGAATAATATGAATAAAAATCTCTTTCACAGAGCCTAATAAAACATTCAACAGTGGAAGGCACTAATGGTGTAAAACAACTTTTGCGTTTGATTATATTGGAAAAAACAGTATTATCATTTGATTCATTACTATTTTTAAAAAAATAATTTAGCGTGACAAGGTGTCCAAACAACCTTAAGTCAATAAATGTCTCATTTAGTCTACTAGGTTGGGACGGAATAAAGCTTAGTCCCTTATTTAATAGTGCAATGTCAGTCAGATAAAATGTAGCTAGAATGATTGAAAATTAAAAAATTCAATTCTTTGTTGGTCTCTTGTGACTGTACCTTTCTTGTGAGAATTTCCTTTTTTTCGGGCCCCTGCTGTGCGAGCACCCTCTCACAAAGTTTGACTGCTTTATTGGAAATGGAAAAAAATGTGTATCATTCATATTATTAGTGGTAATCTTCTGAACAGCCCCTAATCTAGGGTCATGAGTTTGAATTCTAAATGCTTGTTGATTGGGTGGTGGAGTCTCAAAAGAACTGGCGTTCGAAGCGCCAGCTGTCGCATTGATAGGCAAGTCAATAGCATCATCCATGGTCATAACCCCATTGGCTCCATCCGTAAGAGCAGGCTGTGTTTGTATTGGATCATCAGCTGTTAACATCAATGGTTCTGCAGTGTTGGTATTAGTTGCCACGCCTACCGAAGGAGCAGAATCCCTTATAGTTCTCGGCCAAACGAAAATATGACCTAATGAGAAATCATTATGATCTCTCAAAAGTTTCCGTTGTTTTATGAGTTGCAGCTTATCACTAAACATGTTAATTTGTGTCTGTATATTACTCATTCTCCTAGCACAGTAGTCAGTCTTAAAACGACCACAAATGTCTTTGTGCACGGACTCAACATGTTTCTGTAATTCATCCTCTAATGGAGCAAAATATTCAAGCAATAATTTAATATATTTAAAGCCAAGCTCAATATTAAGATCCTGCCATTTCTTAAGCAAAGCAGGATGACATTCACCAAATGTTGGCATACATAAAACCCGCATGCCTCTGGGTATTACTCGGAAGTGCAAACAGGCTTCCAAGTGTTTTCTTTGCCATGAGTATCGCTGCAATTTATATAGGTCATTCTCAAATTCTTTGGAAATATTATTAAATTCTAATGTATTGTCATTATTAGTTGATGAAAAATTAGTGCTCACCGAATCAGATAAATTCAGAGTCAATAAAGGGTTCTCTCGTTCATGGATAAAGTTATCCCAGATCATACCGTTCACCCTCGCCTCCGGATTGTACTCAAGTTCTACATTCACCGGTTCCATCATGTAGAGTTCACGATAACAAAGAACATGAAATGCAAATAACAAACAAAGATATCATGAAACTCCCAAAGAATTCAACAGTCAAACAAGAGCTCCAAAAGTAGAAATATAAACTGTTGAATTCACCATGTGACAAATAATCATCCGTTGGAAAACGTTCAAACTCTTTTATTAAACAGTAAAAGAAGGATAAGCACTTTCACGTGCGGACCTGCACGCTTCTTCAGATCTAACATTTTAAATTCAAAATGTCTTTATATATAAAACTTATAGATCCATAATTAAATGCAATTAAACAATTTATACCAATTATAACAATTAAAACCTATCATTCACTAAGCTTAAAGTGCCACGCCAAAATTCAATGTAACATAGCTTCAAACGCAACAATATTACAAAAATGTTGCAATCTGTATCTAAGCTTGACAAATAAAATTAAATAAATTCTTGTTAATATAACAAGTAACATATATTCCTCCCTCTGTGTATGAAATATACATATATGTGTAAAAATACAATAATAAATAAATTACATAATATTAAAATTGTGTATAAAAATGCACTAACGTGTGAAGACCAAGAATGCATTTTCTTAACCTATCATGTCAAAAATTCATAAAAAACTTGTGTTTAACTTATCAAATAGTAAACCAGAACAAACCATCACTTGATAGACACATCAGATTAAGAATGATTAAAAATAACTAATGTATATGAATAATATGTATATAACATATGTAGATAGCTTAAATATTTCTCAATCCATAAACATAAGTAATCAATATAAGAAACATCAATTTATAGTCAACAGTTAATTCACAAACTGGACCATACATCATATTAAACTAGTAAATGATGACAATGTATATAAAGTGTAATAAGTGTGTGTATTGCTTGTATAATTTAAAATCAACAGATGGTTCCCAAATTGGACCATCCATCATATAAACGTAGTGGATGATGATAATGTATATAAAAAGTATAGTGAAGGTATATTAGGTAGTTGAACCTAATCCAAGGCGGGGTGACAATATGAATCATCTAGCCAAAGTTGAACTAGAATGGATTCTTAAAATAGGGGCACATCTCCCACCAGGTCTGAATAAATACGTCTCCTTGAAACCAGTTCTAGAATCCAGATCATTTAAGTAATATGTATACTCACTATACTTTTTATATACATTATCATCATCCACTACGTTTATATGATGGATGGTCCAATTTGGGAACCATCTGTTGATTTTAAATTATACAAGCAATACACACACTTATTACACTTTTATATATATTGTCATCATTTACTAGTTTAATATGATGTATGGTCCAGTTTGTGAATTAACTGTTGACTATAAATTGATGTTTCTTATATTGATTACTTATGTTTATGGATTGAGAAATATTTAAGCTATCTACATATGTTATATACATATTATTCATATACATTAGTTATTTTTAATCATTCTTAATCTGATGTGTTTATCAAGTGATGGTTTGTTATGGGATGTCACCTGTTCCACAATTCCAAATGAAAATTTAGTAAAAGATATACATGCCCGTAAGGTAGTATTTGTAAATGAGAATTGCTTGACCAAAGGTGTTGTGTATATAGCTCTGTGCAATTCATGCACAGCATTCTATTTAGGAAAAACAGAGCGAGCACTTAAAAGTAGGATGTATGAGCATATCAATGATATTAAAAACAAATAAAACAAGTGCACTATTCAAACACTCTGTCATGTGCATCCTTTACAAAATTTTCATTTGGAATTGTGGAACAGGTGAAATTAAATCCAAGAGGGGGAGACTGGAAGAATGCACTAAAGAAAAAAGAAATACAATAGCAAATTAGAACAGCAGCAGTCTTTCCCCCAGGTCTAAATGAAAGTATTTCCATTGTCCCAGTTTTGCAGGAAAGAATAAATAAGAAATAAACATTACTCTCAAAATTAGTGATGATTTTTGAATGTTTTTAATAGATCATGTTTTCAGTAACAAATTGTTTATTGTTTTTGTGTGGAATACAAACCTACAATATGTTTTTAAGAGTCAATGAGTAGTGTAGTGTGAGTTGATTTATTAATGAATTGTTTTATCTTTGTGATTAGTCAATGAATTATACTTAATGAAGTAGTATGTGTTTTGTAATGTATTCTGTTGAAGGCTACGCTGTGCATAGCCGAAAGCACTTAAAAAACTTGTACTACAGAAAATCAACCTATTTTGGAATATTGCCTGGACATTTTTGTTTTATAAGTTGTTTTATTTTCTTCTGAGTGCTTTTAGACTCTTGTTTTTTTTTTTTTTTTTTTTTTTTTTTGTAGATTTTCACATCTAAAAATTTTATTTCATTGGAATTAAAATGTGGATAAATCTTAAAAATCTGGTGGCAGCATCCAGATATTCAACAAATTGTGTCAATTACAAGGTCCCTGAGCAAGCAAATATATAATCCTAAAAAAATTGTATATTCTCGAATACTTATAAAATGTTTAGGGCCATACAAATTCTTGTTGCCAATATTGCAAAACAATGTTTGCATAAATAGCAGTAGAGGCTGCCCCCAAGACATCTCCTGATATTTGATGAAAATATTGGTTTCAAAAAATATACCCTTAATTTACATTATGGATGTTTTTCTTACATCTAACAGCCGGAAGTCTCTATGAGTTAAATCATTAAAACCAATAAGGATGTTACCAAACCAGTTTAAGTCCCATATTATGTGGTATGCATCTGAACAAATCATCTAGATCAGTTTTAATCATATTCATATTGAATGTTACAGCTTTCATTAAGAACAAATGATGGGAATCTTTCAAGACAATTCTGATTATTAAGAAACATGTTTTTAGTTTGTCTATGAAAATCAGAGGTCCAGTTTTCAAACCTGTAGCTGAAAGTTTAAACTATAGGTTGCATTAGGGGGTTGTCAATTTATGAATTTCAGAAAATTACAAAAATCTCTGAAAAGCTGGGTTGTTAAAATTAAAAAAAATATTCTTCTTTGGTGATGTGTTGACTACATAACACTTAATTTAAAAAGTAGTCAATTTTAGAGTAACTGATGTTAATCCAATTTCTAGAAATTTGTTCATATACATCACTATTCCAAAAAAGTTTCATCATTTCTGAAGAATAGTCAATATAGTTCATGTTCACCCCTATTTCTGGTTTGATTATTCTAATGTCTTATTGTGTGACAGATTTAAAATGTTTTTTCTCAACTGCAAATATTGTTCTTAAGAAAGTTCTTACTTTTAAAATACTGCCAGATATTACATACACAAAACCTCTCAAAACAGTCTACAGCCTCATTTAATGGTGGATTGAAAGAACTCTTTCTCCTGAGAAAAGAATCAAAAACAAACTTAAATACAGATGTTCATTTTAACTTGAGAGGAAAGAGCTAAAGTCTCTGCAATGTCTGCCTTATGTATCAGGACAAAAGAAAAGCCTTTTTCAAAATGATTCTCACCTATTTCAGTGGAAATGAAATTGTGTCTGTGTGTGTATGTATATACATACATACATATACATATATATATATATATATATATATATATATATATATATATATATATATATATATATATATATATAGATATATGTGTGTGTGTGTGTGTGTGTGTGTATTTAGACACACACAGACACACACATACATATAATATCCATCAGGAATTTCAGTCATCCTGTTGCTGTTTTGTCAACTACTCCACCCATTCCATGTTCTTCATATTGATCACTGATGCAGTAGCCTTAGCTATATGGGTTATAACAGCTGTCCAGCTTCCAAAGCTTCAGGTCACTTTGCACAGGCAGAAACTATCAAACAGCTCAAGTTGCTGCCAAAGAGTATGCTCTTCTGAGGCTTTTTAGGATAGACAGCTTCTGTTTTTTGGGGGTAGATAAGTTCGCTTTGGAGGGAAAAGCATTCAATTTTCTTAATGTTTTACTGAGGTTTTATTACGTTCCCCTTCAGGCAAGTTATTTTAAAGCTAGGAGTATCTTTAATTGATTGTTTTGAAACTGTGATGTACTCTTAAATAGAGCATTTGTTCCTGACAGTTTAAAAGTACTCTTATCTAACTGATAAAATATTTTTTGTACAGAAATTATTCATCTTAATGTTGTATGGCTGCCACAGTGTTTGACATTGCTTTTTACTATGATTTTTCCTGTCACAAAAGTGACTTCTTGTGGACTGGTAGTTTTACTGTCACTATTGCTTGTTTACTGCAGGATAATAGAGGTACAATTTTCAGCTTGACCATGGAACAGATTGTTACTCCCATGGTCAGTCCTAATTCTAGCCACAGACAGAACATGTTAAGCCAACAGCCTTTGCCACCACAGTAAGCTAGCAATTTGCCTCAGCCACAGATTGCTGACTCTGCTGTGGTCATTTGTACCTCAGATCATTCATCTTTTACCCCACATCCCTCTGTTGTAGCAGTACAATCATACCAAGTAGGGGTTAGCCATGTCTTCTGTAGCTTTTGGGGCCTCTCAGTGGGCAAGGGACAACCACTGTTGTTGGTCCTAGGAGAGGGAACAGGGAAGTTTTTCCTGGTGTATTAGAATTCTTTCCCAACCCCTGGGAAACAGTGGCTGCTATTAGTATAGGTTGGCCCTATTTTTCTTAGAAAACTAAGCATGTATCTAGTAATCATTATTTTTTATAGTAGTTTACTGGGACTGGTTCAGGTTTGATTCAGGTTACTGGTCCTTCTTATAGAGTAGTTTCAGGTAAAAGAAACAGGGATTTGTCCTTTCTTGAAGAGATTCAGGATTCTGAATCTGAACAGGAAAATGCAGGGTTGGATCCAAGGTTTTGTTCTCTCATTACTGATTCAGACTCTGAAGACAGCTAACTTTGATTCTACAAGTGAGGGACACTCTCTCTCTGAAAATATTACTAGAATGCCTCAGTGTTTTCAGTGGAAAACACAGAGGTTTCTCAGTCCTGCAAAAAATACTATAAGTTGTTAAAGAAAGATTTTCCACAACCTAGACCCATTCTTCTGTCCTGTCTGCTTTAGGGGATGTGTGTCTTACTGCCTGCAATTTTCCGGATAGACAGCCAGCTGTCCCTGAAAAGGTAGATAGGATGTATAAAGTTCCTCAGTCTTTTACATTTCTATTCACTATTCCCAAACCTAGCCCCACAGCTATAGCCTTGGTTGACTCATCTGCTGCAAAGCACTTAGTTAATGCCAGTTATACTCTAATAAGGATGGGAAATTATTGATAGGTATGAAGAAAAAAGTGTATATGTCTGCAAATTTGAATTTAAGAATTTTAATCTGTCAGGCTCATATGTTAAAGTTTATTCTGATATATGAAGTATCAGGAAAGTTTTATCTACAGTTTCTTCTTGTAATGGAAAATCTGCTTTAAATATTTGAGTTTCTTCTGTTGCACAGGGCACTACTCATTGTTTATAGCATGTGTATGACTCTGATGCTTCTTTCTGGCCTATGGCCACTGGTACAGTTTTAGGAGATTTTCTTGGCTGCATTCTTAGAAGCTTCCAGATGACAAAAGTAAGACTTTCAATGCTTTCTTGGATAGAGATTTAGTGTTTTGCCCCTCTGCTGCAGAGGTGATCAAAAAGTCTGATGAAAGGGGTAAGCTGGTCAAGGGAATCTCAAAGAATTTTTAATCTTCCTTTTCCAAAATTTTCAAGGGATTTTCTTTCTCCTCATCCCTCTGTGGCAACAGATAAACAGTCTTAACAGAATTCAGGTAAACAGATATTTAAGACAAAGCAAGGAAGTTCCAAAAGGAAGTCTCAAACCTCTCCAAACAAGGACACTTCAACAACTGAATGACTACTCAAGAGACCATGTGACCACTTCCCACCCTAGCCCTCTCTTCTAGAATGACTGAATCCCCATTTTTCTTTTTGGCAGCAGTTTGTTTCAGAGAAATGGGTTCTGAAAATTATTAATCAGTTACAGATGGCAGTGGGAGGGAACTGTTTTGTTTCCACCTGTTCATCATACGCTGTGCCAAGGATTTAGAGCACCATTTCCCTCTTCCCAGGTGAGGAAGAGGTTTTATTCAAGGATGTTCATAGTCTTAAAGAAAGAAAAAAGGAAAATGCTTGGAGAGACCAGTTCTGGATATTTTTTCCTACTACCCAAATTCCAAACGATTTCACTTTGCAGCCTAATGCCTCTTATTCCTCTTTCAAGTTTCCTGGTAACACTAGACTTAAAAGATGCTCATCGCATTCATATTTATGCAGACTTCAGATGTTTGCTAAGGTCTTGTGTCTCTGGATCACATTATCAGTTCTCTGTCTTACTTTTTGGACTATCTGCTGCACCAGTTATAGGTCATTGCAGGCTACAAGATATCCATATTTTTCAGTATTTGGATGACTAGCTTATCTTTGCCAAGTCTTTTTCAAAATGACAGGAATCTTTAATAGACATTCAAAAGTCTTTCTTTACTCCAACACACAGGATTGTATTCCTGGGATGTCAGCTAGACACCTCAATGCAAAGAGCTTTTCCCTCCATAGAAAAAAGCAGATCTTTATTTAGATCTATTTCTAAGGTTTTCCACTCGAACCTTAGTCACTGTGAAGGAATACCTCAGGATTTTGGGTCTTGATTCTCATTATACCCCTGGCAAGACTCCACATAAGGAAGATACAGGGGTATCCAAAATCCCTTTGGTCGCAGCATCAACACCCATTATCTTTTCAGATCCCAGTGCTTAGGGGTTTCAGAAAATAAGTCACTTGGTGGAGACAACAGATATCCTTAAATTAAGGTTGCCCTTCTCCCTCACTACTCAAAAGCAATCAGTTATCAAAGACCCTTCAGACATTGCTTAGAGAGCTGTTTCAGGAGAGAGAAGTGCAAGGGTTGTGGGATACCAAGGAAAGGACAGTTGAAAAAGCTCATAAATTATAAAGGAGATGCTTGCCCTGATCAAAGCACTCAATTCTCTGAATCATCGTTGATCCCCAGGATCTTTTCAAGTGGTTACAGACAATGCCACAGTGATGCGGTAGATCAACTAGCAAGGGGGAACCAGGTCATACCCCCTTTGCAGACTAGCCATGGTAGCATGGGATATAGCTTCACAGCACAATCCCACTCTACAGGCATACTTCATTCCATCAGAGTAAAATTGTGTGGCAGACACACTGAGCAGGACCAGGACAGACCCTTATGTGTGGAAACTATATCTGGGGTCTTCCAAGATTTGATCCATCTTTTGGAAGTTCCTTATGTAGACCTCTGTGCATCCTGTCTAAGCAATCAACTGAGAGACTTATCTTCCAGGACTCCATGTCTGATGGCCTGGAATCCAGATCCTTTTTTTTTTTTTTTTTTTGACAGGAATGGTCATGTATACTTTTTCCACTAGTATCCAGCATACTTCTGAAGGTCCAGAAGGAATCCCAAATAGCATTGTGTTGACTCCATTCTGGCCCGGTCAACCATGGTTCTTCCTTCTTTTGAAAATGGACTGGAGCAATTACCATAAGCTTCCTCACAGAATTGATCTATTCACACAAGAACAAGGCTGTAGTTGATGCACACCAACATCAATCATCATCAACTGACTGCCTGGATGTTATGGTCCTAATTCCTTTTAGGCACCAGCTTTCAGAGGACATGCAGTAGTTACTAGTGGAGGCCAGACAGCCTGCTACTCGAAAATCATATATTAGCAAATGGAAATGGTTTTCTAGTTGGTGCCAATCCTGTACATTATTATTTTATTTAAGGATTCTAATTAAATTAAAAATGTTTATGCAGAAGATTGCATAATTTCACATTATAAAGTCTATGCATTGTTTCATAAAATATTGTGTAGTTAATGGAATAGGTGTGTTTATTCCAGACATTCTAGTACAAGTATAAGATGCATGCATGTTGAAAATGAATCACTCTCATGTTGCATATTTACATTTTCTGTCTTCTAAATTGCAGTTAATAGTGCATGCTAAAAATGAATCCATTTTGTACTGATTGCTCAAGGCTGTTGGGTAGGTCCGTGGAAGCCACAAGTGTGATTTCTAGCCACTTGTTATAATGATCACTAAGTCTGCAGCAATTCAGTTTAAGGAGGAATTAATCTGTAGTAACATCATTTGGTAAAAGTGGTATTATGACTTTGTTGTACATAATCAATATCTGCTGTTATTTACATTTCTATTAATTTCTGTACTTAATACACATGTATAATCTCAAGACTAAGAAGAAAATGCTTGAGTTAAATCCCATGTCCTACAGAATTCGTTCCAGTTGTGCTGTTCACTTAATTGTCATTAATATAGTTAGAGTAGTACTTTGTCCCCAGTCCTGCTTACAGACACACACAAAACATGCAACAGGTTTATTAATCAAATATATTACTTTGTCATAAATGAAGTAAGAATTTATAAAAGTAGTAAAACAACATAACTCTTAAACCAGCATGTACCAAATTACTCCTAATGGCCCTGTAATAGACATCCTGATAGTAACATGATTGATGTCCCACACCAGCCTGGCTCAACTCATCCAACCATGTGGCATACTCAAATTGTAGCTCCCATGTAACAACCTGGCCACAAGCAGCATTGTAGACAGCTCCCACCAACATTACTGAAGCTTTGACTTGCCCCGGAAGAAAAAAATATTTAGGCTGACCCACTGAAAATGGTGTGTCCACTGGCAAACTGGCCACTGGACCCATGCAGCATTGTAGACAACTCACTCCCACATTTCTGAAGCTTCAACTTTCCCAGGAAAATAATGAGGGAAAAAAATGGGAGGAAAGCCACTAGGTGACTGCCCATCAGGCTACCATATTAAGACATCTGTTCCCCTCTTTCCTGTCTGTTAATGAATTTGATAAGTTACTAATAA
The DNA here is from genome assembly GCF_019279795.1 of Protopterus annectens. Lineage (NCBI taxonomy): Eukaryota > Metazoa > Chordata > Ceratodontiformes > Protopteridae > Protopterus > Protopterus annectens. The sequence goes on along the minus strand of NC_056744.1, from coordinate 1,743,551,867 downwards.
ATGAGCTTTGAAACAGAGAATAGAGCTTTAATCATTTTCTAATAAAAATGGCAGGGCTATCAATTAGATTAATAATTTGCAATAAATATCATCCAAAGGCTGGTTTGGATATCTGACTTTGGAAATAAGAGGCCAGACTGAGGGGAAATGCATCCCAACACATGTAGAAAGCATGGATACGATCCTTCTGACACCAAATGGGATGATTGCAATATCCCAATGATCAATGACTGCAGAACCCAATTTATGGATAGCCTAAGCCACCCTAGTGACCATATGATTCACAAAAATGTCATGCCGTATACAAAGCTGTAAGCATAAGTGAACTATTCTAGGACAGTCTGGTCACAAGAGCAGGCCAAATAACCAACAGGCTGAAGAATAAATGTTGTATAGTAACAAAATATCTCTAAAAATGCTAGAAAACACTCTTTAAGAATTTTAACATGGTCATTTCCACTGCCACCTAGGTGAGCTATAACTACATGTGCCTTCCTGGGGAAAGGAGGTTCTGGATGAAGGAGTATACAGACAAGGTGACAATGATCATGAGTCTCAGTGACCTCCATGGCCTTGGAAAATCTATGAATCTGTGTCTGTCTCACTTCCTACAAGCCACAAAAAACATTCTAAATAATTTCACCAGTCCAAGGATCCAGAGCAAAATTCAGTCCTTGTCTATAAGACTGTCTTCATCTGGCTGCTGCCCAGGAAACAAAACAATGTCCCAAGATCAACACATGTTGACTACCTGAAAACAAAAGAAGAAATTGTAAACATGCATCAGCAGCAACCTCCTTACTTAAATTATGAAGTTATCTAACATAAGTCAAATGGCCCTGAGATGAACCTCCCTGTATCCTCTTGATTAATGCTACTAAATGGCCATTGGGAGCTTATACTGAGGCTTGCTCAAATGAATATGAAAAATGGTTTACTATCAAAATGTCGATTGCACTTCACCATTTATTCACATTGCTGACCAATTTACTCACATGAAATCCATACAGCCAAATTGCCCAGTTGCTGAAAAAAAAAACAGGAATGCTGACATTTCTGACCACTCCATACTTAAAAGCAATTGCTAACATGGATCAAGAAAGGGTGAGATTTTACGGTCCAGAGTAGTGGTGTTCGATATTTCAGCATTCGGCGTTCGGACTTTGTGTAAGTTGATTCGACTATGTGCCATTCATCATTCTGATAGCAAACCATGAAAAACAGCTATTGTATGGCATTCCTTGACAAGGTATGGCTTTACATAAACAGATATCTAGATGACTAGGTATTGATGTCCGATTTTGTTCAAGGAAATACTAAGCTATACATCTAAGAAGGGCAAGAAAGACTCTGAGGATAATAAACCAATGCATGGGTCAGAGTATGGTGGTTGGTCTGTCCAAAATCACTGCATGTGACCCATGTTTGATTGGTCTTGGATGTAACAATCCACACTAAGACCACATCATCAACCACAGATGTGTGGTTCCATTTAAAGCACCCAAAGTATCTCACTACTGTAGAAAGTTCCAGCATGAAACCAAGTGCACAAGGTAGCTTGTGTGCATGACAACGCGAGGTTGTTTGGACAATCCTTAAGATAGTTTTTAACAAAGATTTATTAATAAGGTGCTGTGCATCAGATCATATGCCCTTGAGCCTATTACTTCCTTTTAACAATCTAGCCAGCAATCAATACATCATTCTGTCCTAAAAAACAGAGTTCAGCTAAATGTACCCTAATCATACTGCAGGCTTTACCTTTAAGCTAACAAGTTTTAATTATATATTATTAATCATACTGAACAGTATATCTCCTTTTAAAATGCTAATACTAGTACAGAAAAAGAGTAAAATCCCAAGAAACTACGATCCCTCATAAAATCATCCAAGGCTAGCTTAGAAAGAAAAATTGCCAAGGACACCAAAGATAACCACAAGACATTCTTTAGCTATGTCAAGAATCTAAGTGGCAATTCTCAGATCTGCTCAGAGTTAGTGCAGAATGGCACAAAATATACTGAAGTGACCGATATCACCAACATCCTGGCAGACAGGTTCAGTGCAAACTTCACCCCAAAAAGGGCCCATAACTATACCAGAAGAATGTAGTGCCCCTGAAATCACAGACATTCTGGTTAAAACAGCCTTCTCCAAAGCCAAAAACACAGCATCAATGGGACAGGATGGTGTCCCAGGCTGTGTCCTACACGAGTTCCAAGATTAACTAACCCCTCACCTAAACACACTGTTCATACTCAACCTTTCCACAAGTTACATGCCCATAAAGTGGCGCACAGCAACGGTTATTCCACTCCACAAAGGTGGAGCCACAACAGACCCCAGGAACTATCACCCTATAAGCCTGGTTAGCTTGGTCTGCAAGGCTATGGAGCGCATCATCATGGATCCCATTAACAGAGACATTGGGAACCTCCAAACACTGGACTCTACCCAGTTTGCCATTGTAAGGGCAGATCAAGCCTCCTAAACCTGGTGGACTTCTTTGAGACAGTTATCAAGGCTATAGACGAGGGAAAGGTGGTCCACACAGCCTACCTAGACCTCACAAAGGCCCTTCAACACCATTCCCCTTTCAGGTATTATAGACAAGCTCACCAACCTGAACAAAAACCCCTACTTCACGAGATGCTTTGCCAACAGGCTCACAAACAGAACCCACATGTTAAGAGTTGTGGAAGCTAGGTTTGACTCTAAACCGGTTACAAGTGCCGTTCCCAAGGGCTCAGTCCTAGGACCCCTCCTGTTTGGCATGTACTTCTCAGAGGTATAGACAAGCAAAGCGGGACTATGGCTGACCAAGTTCACTGATGACTGTAAACCAGGGGCGCTATAATTGACTCTCCGGCTGACAACAGTCATCCTCCAAAAGGGTCTCACTGAGACAGATACCTGGTGTCAAAACCATGGCCTCAAGCTAAATGCCAAAAAGTGCATAGTCATCCCCTTTGGAAAAAAAAAGTACCCACAAACTACCACATAGGTGGTAGCCCCCTAAATACGGAAGAAGTAATAAGGGATCTGGGGACCCAAGTAGATAGTAACCTCTCCTTTGATAATCACATTGCCAAAGTGGTTAGACAATCCTTCTATGTGGCCCACCTAATCACAAAAGGGTTTGCATCCAGATCAAAAGAGGTCATCATGCCCCTCTACACATCACTCATCAGACCCATCACAGAGTACAACACCCCATTTGGGATGTACCTTATAAGACACCTGCAACAACTGGAAAGACCACAATATTACCTCACCAAGAGGATCACTGGCCTCAAATAGATGCCCTATGCAGCTCGACTGAAGAAACTCCAACTGTACTTGGTTGCATACCACCTACTCAGAAGTGATCTCTGCCTGACATACAAGGCCATGTCCAACCCAGAACTGATGGACATGCTCCACCTTAAGAAAACCATATCCCCTCGATCCACATGCTCCAAGGATCTAAACCTCACCACAACAATAAATAGGACATGCTGGAGGGATAGATTCCTGTCCCAGAGACTTTCCATGCTCTGGAACAAGATTCCAATCTACATTAGGCAGAGCTTCTAGCTGACCCTCTTCAAGAGAAACCTTGATGAGTGGATGGGAAACAGAAAATTTACCCTGGGGGTCAGTTCACTGGCTCTGCTGGACAGAGGCACAGGGAACTAATCTAAGGGGGTGGCGAAAGCCAACACATTCTGGCTAGGCTTATAAATGCCTTTGGGCAGATAGCCTAGTACCTACCCACGAACCTATTGCAAAAACATCTTGGACCTTAATAGCTGTCTTCTATTAGTGCCCCAGGAATTCTACCACAGAAGGATTGTTACTGTTCTCCAATTATCCACAGTTCACTTGGAATCTGAGTGGACAAAATTGCTACATCCAGGGTCAGGTACTGAAACTTGGATATACGATGGTGAGAAAGATTATTAGCAAACTTATTGAATCCGCATGATGTATTCAGCTGAGGAAGGGAAGTTAATATGTAGACTGTGGTGGACCAAAAGCTGTAAAAGTGAGAACTTGAAACACATCCATGTAATCAAAATGAAATACTGCTTTTTGTTGAATATGCCATTCTGTAAAACAACCACTACAACCAAAATAGGAATTAAACAAAAGTAAAGTCCTTTTTTGTCACAAACGACCAAGGGGATGGTTAGGTTTCAAAAAACCTTTGCCCTTAAAAGTAGCCATAATGCCATATTCCCCTTCTGCATCTGTGAACTACAAGGTATAACTTGCAACCCAATTATTCTGCCAAAACCTTCTACCATTGGAATCTGCCAAAAAAACAGACCACAAAGGAATGTCTGATTTTTACCTTTTTATTAACACTGACCTTACAATTCTGCCATATTCCTAGCAACAAATTAGCTAAAGATCTAGTGAATGTTCTCCTTGGAGACCCTGATCTACAATCAGCATTTAAAAGGCTGCACAGTAGTATAACCTGGTTCACTTTAACTTTTCATAAAAAGACCTGATGCAGGAAATCAATCCCTCCAACTTATCATTGGGTAGGTTAAATGAGGATAAAACTATGTTTGTCAAGGTACAAAAATGTAACTGTCTTCACAGTACCTTTAGCACTCCAAACTTGTACCTCCTGAAATGTAGTGCATCCTTCCTTTGTCTGATGCTTCTGTCTTCTACAATCAAGGGGACATCAGAGTACTAAGCTGCCATTGCTTGGGAGACCTCTGTTCCCAACACTGCTGTAAAGCTGTTCAAAATGTTTTGATAGTATCACATGCCTCAACACAGCCCACTGGCATAGCCATGGCAAAGTAATGACTGACTTCAGTGTGTTTGCCATGAGTTGCCATTCCTGAGGACAAACTGGAAGGAGCCAAAAAGCTGACTCCATGTCCGGCTTTGCAACCCAAGATTCTTTAATATACCAGATGATCCATATCTTGTTGCCTAAAGAAGAGTATTTCATTTTTACATCTTGTTCTCATTTGCTTGTGCCATCCTTCAACAAAAACAATGTTTTAATGAAAGATGGTGAATTAATCCAAACTCACCCTTCCTATTTTATTTGGCACCAAGCCGAGCAGAGAAACATTAAAAACGCCATATGTGGGAAATTAAAAAGAGATTCCAGTTCTCTCTCTACAAATCTCCTTGTACAAGAATTATTTTACTATTAATTCTTTTCCTTGCACTGACAATAAATTCTTACACGTTGAAACACTGGTGGAGACAGAGTTAATGGGGGAAAACTGAGGTGAATCTTGTGAAAATTCCAGTGTAACGTTGTGATTATGATAGTCTTTTAAGAAATCCGCAATAATACTTGCATGATGTATGCATTGCTGGATGGTATCTGGTTAGTATTAAGGTATTGCTGCTCTCTACTAGAAGCTTTAAAACAACTCCTGACTCCCTACAAACACTCCTTAACCGAGAAAGCAGCAATATATGCATAATCATAGTGACTTGGTTCAAGACCATTAAAATCACCTTGTCATTGAAGGGTGTCAGTGCTTGTCATATGGTCATGTCCACCACATTTGATGAAGGCGCACTAAAGGAGGCAGTCTCTCCATATTCTTAAAGAAGCACTTTAATTTCCAGACTTGTTAAACAAGATAATAACTTATACACCTTATTCTTAACAAAAAACATTATAATATTGTGGCTAACTATGGGACTCATTCCACGTGCCCTTGGTCCATACCTCCTACCGATTTAGTATGGCTTCCTTGTGTGTAAAGCCAAGCATGATTCTCTTAATTGACTTCAGCTGCCACTCCATAAACTGTGACTTATGCATCCACAATCAAGTAAGCCAAGAGATTTCTGGACTTAATGAATGCAATGTCCCTGGACCAATTAGTTTGCATCATTACCAGCAGCAAAAAATCATGTCCCTTACCAAAACGGAATTTTACCCCCAGCAGTTGGAATCTCCTCTCTGGTCAAATTTGAACACAAGTCAGTCATATTCTCTATAAGAGTGAAGCATCTTTTAATAATTTGTTATTCAGGCATTATGCAAAGACTAACTTAATATAACTGAGGAATGACCAGACTAAAATCAAAAGCCCCTTCCATCTTCATGAATCCAATGCTTATGTAGAATCCTTGACTCCAAAATTTTATGCACATGTAAATAGCTGCATAGACAAATTGGTCTCCCTTTAGAAATAAATACAATACAAATTTAAAATCAAACCCCTGTTGTGGAACTGAAATGTAAACAAGCTCTATAGTATAAGGAGGAAAAAAACTCATTGTATGCAGAAATAAATGTCAAGATGCCGAAAACAATTTAGTTAAACTAAACAAGGAACTCTGGACTCTGATCAACTTAAGCAAAGCCAGGTATGAGGTAAAAATAGCCACCCAGGTGAAGGACAGCCACAAAGCCTTCATGTTAAACATCTAAGAATTAATACTAAATTATATTAACTACTTGGACACAGAGGACAAAAATCTACCAGTGGAAACATTTAGCTCACATTTCAGCCCCACCCCCAATGTTCTCATATCATATATCTGCACCTACACTCCTTAAATTTCCAATATTAAGTTCTCAAAATGCTATCTATGGCCAGGACACTAGCTCTACAGGGATAAACACATACGAGGCTACATACTGTTCAGCCTGAAACATTTGTCTGATCCCCTGCACAAGCTATTCGATATTAGCCTCCAAACAGTCATCATGCTAGATGAGGGGAGGACAGCAACAATCATTCCCTTGCACAAAAGTAGGATTTCAGTGGGCTTAGGTTATTATAGACCCATAAGACTGGCCAGTCTTGTCTCTAAGGCTATGTAAAAAGCCATTATAGAACTAACAAATAAGGATATAGTTTAACCCTACAGGCTCTTGATGCAACATCATTTGGATTTGTTAAAGTTATGTCTTGCCTACATAACTCTGTCTATAGCTTCAGAACAGTTATTGAAGCAATGAACAAGAACAAAACCGCATATCTAGTCATCTCAAAGGTGTTCAGCATACTCTGGTATCACGCATAATCTCCTCCAGCTAAATGTCAATCCTTATGGAACTCACTGGATAGCAATTTGGATCACAAACAGAACCCAGAAAGTTAGTGTGGGTGGATGTACTTCCTCCAAAAGACTGGTCAATAGTGTTGTACCCAGGATTCAGTCCTTTGGACACTCCTCTTTAGCTATGGCCTCTGTTAAGTAGATGCCAATGTCAAGAGTTTCAGGCTTGACCAAATTTACAGATGAATGCAGACTATGAGCCATCATAAACTCTTCTGAGTACATCAAAATTCTGTAAGATGTAATAGCCTGAACAAATAACTTGCATCAAAGCTATGGACTAAAACTAGATGCTAAGACATGTGTAATCATATCCTTTAACTCCCCTTGTAAATTCACATTGACAACACACACCTGAAAATTGATCTTGTACTTATGGATCTTGGAACCTATGACAACAATGAACTGTCCATTGATCAACACACATCGATCCACTGTTGTATGGAACTCTACTTTCATTACACAGCTTATATCTAGAGGTATTGCATCCAGATCCAGGAATGTAATTGTTCCACTGTATTCTACACTCAAAAGTCTGAGCTTTAAGTGTAATGTCTCGTTTGGCATATACTTGTCAAAACTTTTGGCAAAATTGGAATGGCCACAAAACTTTCTCGCTAAGAAAAAAAAATCACGGGCCTAAATTGCAAAAAATTACGCTGACCATATCAAAGCCTTATCCCTCTTCTCAGTATCTTACAGGATACCCATGCTAACCTCTGCCTTGCGTATAAAACTTCAGCATACTGTATTCTGTCAGATCTATTATACATTCAGAAGTTTAATGGCCTCATAAGTGCAAGCTCAATGGATCTCAGTATCATTTGCAAAGCAGAGCATGTTGTAGGAATAGATCTGAGTTCCAGAGAATACTCCTTCTATAAAACCATCCTCTGCTCATAAAGCAAAGTACATCTCTTGCTCTAGTCAAAATGTAAATTGGACAAATGGGTGGGTAACTGCAAATTCACAGCTGGCTTCACGCATCTTTCATCATGGATAGGAGAGAGAGAAAAATGTCCAGTCATATCCTTGTCTGGCTTATGCCTGGGTTATTTGTATGAAAAACTACCATGGTGCTGTGATGTTTGGCTTCTTAAAATCCTCACAGATCAATAACCTATTATAATGTACTTAAACTATGAGTGATTACAGCGCCCCCCCCCCAAAAAAAAATACTGAAGCCCTGAAAGGGTTTAGTTTTCTTGAGCTTAGAACCTATATGATCTTTACCTTTAGGTGAGAATACCTGTAGTCATTTGATCATCAGTCCTAAGAAATATCGGCATGCCATTCCCCCTCATTAGGATATTTGTTATTTATTTACTTAGCATTTGTTTATCGGGAAAGTCCAACTGGGATGGAGCCCATATTAATAGGACCAGGGATAAATACTCCAGATGCACGTCTTTGGAATCTGGGCAGAAACCAGAGCACCCAGAAGAAACCTATGCGAATGCAGGGAGGACATGCAGACTCCTCACAGAAGGCACCCCAGCCAAGAATAAAATGAAGAAGCTCTTGCTTTGAGGTGACAGTGGTAACCACCATAACCCACCCTACACCCACCATACACTTGCAAAACTAAGCAGCCTCTCAGATAATGGGGTTTCCTAATGATAAAGAAATAATGCAGTACTGGAAAGGTCTGAAAACATGCCTTTTTTCTGTGATAACAGCCATGACGTATATGAAACCAACCACTGAAATGTGCCAAGATTTTCTGAAATAAATAGGCAGTCACTTACCAAAAGCTACTTATGCAGATACCAGGTCATTTGCTCCTGGTAAATTTGAATCCACAGTATATATTGTCCCATGTGGATTTACCAGATGAAAAATGTTAATATAATTTCCTCACCATATCTTTAATTGTTTGAAGTGTGGGAAGTGATTGACAAACCATGGTAGGCAGCACACAGAGTGAACCCCAATGAACCTTGCAAATTCCCCAAAACACCTATTGGACCTGAGCTAACCCTATTTGAAAGTTCACCAGTTAAACTTGGATTGGGAAATACAAGTGCAAGTTCTCTGGATGTACATGTATTGAAGAGACAAAATCTCTTGTTTAAAATCAGTTTGAGCAACATGGATGTCCCTTCCTGATTAAGTGATTCCTGTAAACTTTCTAAGTATGTATCAATTTGCTGGCTCTCTCCTTTCCCTGAACATTGGTGACTCAAATAAGCTTCATTACACAACAAGAAAGGAATAAGTTCATCTTTTTCATGCAGAGCCTTCACATTTTCCCTTCCTTCCTTGACTTGTACCTCACTCTCTTCAATGCAGACCACGCACCTGGCATTGTAGAATCAGGTATCTGTTGACTGCCCCACTTCATACTAACTTGTGGAGAGTCTTTGGGTTGCTTGATACTTCCAGATAGCAAGTTATAAAAAAATACCAAGGCTGCAGTAGTAACACACTGCTTTCTGTTCCACACAGAGATACAACATGATCCTAAGGAAGAAAAACAAGAAATAAAAAAATGTGTGTGTATTGGTGTAATATAAATGTACATACAAATATATGTATGGATGCATTTTATATATGTGTGTGCGTGCATAGATGTGTATATATATATATATATATATATATATATATATATATATATATATATAAATGATAAAAAAATGTGTGTATATGCACACACACGTACACACCATATCTGTGATCAGACCCATGACCTTGATCATCAAAGGCTACAGCTCTATTTAACATGTCAACCATTACCACTAAAAAAGTTAAAGCAAACTATTGCCCCCCCTCAGTGTCACAACTGACCTAAGGTGAACAATAGTCTGTACTTGTACATCATCGATTATGTTGGGTCTCATAAACTTACAAAAATATACATATGTGCTTAATGTTCATATATAAGGATAAGATTTTGCATGGGAATTTTTTGCCAGGCTTTATTTCACCACCTGGTAAGACCAACAACTCATGACTGAACCACAGAGTAATCATTGGCACCTAGATAGTTAGCTAGAAACTGACAGAATGAGAGCATGAATTAAGCTGCACTTAAGTAGGAAACTCATACAATTTTGATTATGGTAATTTAGTAAAATTAACCACGATGGGTGGCCGCGGTGGTGCAGCGGTTACCATTGCCGACTCACAGCAAGAGGTTCTCCAGTTCGATCCTTGGCTGGAGTGCCTTCTGTGCGGAGTCTGCATGTCCTCCATGTGGTCATGTGGGTTTCTTCCGGGTGCTCTGATTTCCTCCCACATCCCAAAGACATGCTGTAGGTGGATTGGACACTCTAATTTGGCCCTAGGTGCGAGTGTGTACATGTGTGCCTTCCTTGGAAGGTTGGACGCCAGGCTGGCAACACAACACTGTAAAACTCCACTGCCAATCATGAGTGGACATGTGATCTGCTCTGGAGACCTCTAACTGGTAAAAGCCGAAAGAAGAAGAGGAAGTAAAATTAACCACGGTACCTTCTGCAGTAATGCTGATAAAGCCATGGTGAATACAACTGCAACAACAAATCCACAGGTAGTGTGATCAATAAGACTCAGAGTCCCAATATAAAACACATTTATTCAAAGAATATAAAAAGATGGTTAAGCGCTTTCATCAAAACTGACTTTATCAGAACATAAAAATTCATTTTTAAAGGGGTATTACCCCAATTTTATACACACATGGCTTTTCTCTTGACCATTTGAGTCCTCAGTTTTATTTTCCCAGTAACCTCCCTTCACATCCTTCATAATTCTTTCTAAAATACCAAATTTTAAAGTAAAATTTTTCCTTGACAAGGTCCATTACTATGTCTAAATAGTGCATTATTATTGTCACCATTCTTAGCTGCATATAAATGCTGATAGATGCATGTCCGTAAACTTCTAGTTGTTTTCCCTTGTCAAGGAAAAGCATGTAATTTTAAAGTTGGTATTTTAGAAAGAATTATGGAGGGTGTGAAGGGAAGTTACTGCAGAATAAAATTGAGGAGTGTGAGCTCAAACGGTCGAGAGATAAGCATTGTGTGTCTAAAATGGGTAATACCCCTTTAAAAATTAATTTGTATGTTATCATATGACCTTGCATTTTACATATTTAAGTGTTTGGTCTTTTTAATTCATGGTTCTGATGTAGGCAGTTTTGATGAAAGTGCTTAACCATCTTTTTATATTTGTTGAATAAATGTGTTTTTATATTGGGACTCTGAGCCTTATTGGTCATACCACCTATGGATTTGTTGTTGCAGTTTTGGTTTCTTTATCCTTTGACAGTACGCTTTGGTTTTTATTCATGGTGAATACAAACTATAGTCTCATCCGAAGGGACAACTAACATACAGCTTCACATCGCCACCTGTCCTATAGCAAGAATTTACTGCAACAGCAATCCAGTAGTATCTAATAACCAGAACCTGTTAAAAAACATATCTGCAGAGTAAAATGCAACAGAATAGATGAGGCAACTCAAATTACAACCACAGTAAGTCAATTAATGGACAAATTCAGGCCAATAAAGCCAAACCCCACTACCTGTGGACGTGCATGTTTCAGTCTTGTTATGACATCATCAGCACAGCATAAGTAGTCTGTTTGGCTAACCAGTATACATATAAAAATTATAACACGTATATAGGTGTATGCAATACAAACAGTACCCTAAAATATTAAATATTCATAGATTTCAACTGTATTAACCCATTCAAAGAAATCTTGTCATTCATCCCTAGGTGGAGTCCACATTTAACTTAATTTGCCAGTGAAGTTCCTTTGTTTCTCTAATGGCACCCTAGTAACTTCTCCACACAGGAATCGGTACTTTCTCCACCACATAATATAGACATTTCTAAAACTCCTGGAGCAGTAGAATGATTATTTAATGCATTGCTTAAGTCTTTAGTTTTAATAGCATAATAATGCTCATATATCCTTATCCTTGGCCGCTTCTCAATTTTACCAACACAAAAACTATTCCATGAAATACATAAAGCAATGTAAATCACCCCAGAGGGTTTGTACCTGGAGTCAGTGGGGAACACTCATGATTAGATGTTATTGAAGGCTGTGCTTTTCCAAACGAGGTATTTGGCTAATGATGTTTGTGATGATCTGCTGCACAGCATGCACATATATTAGCAAAAGTTATGCAGACTAATGAGCAGGCCGGTGGTGTTAGTGGGTTACTGTTGAATGGAACAGAGTAATCTGGACAAGCATTCATATGTAGCAGCCATAGTGAGTACTGCTCAGACCCATGTTAATACTTATTCTCATGTTATTACAGCACAGATTGATGGTAATTCAAAGTCATTAGCGTTTAAATATGGTATTGTGTATTCTCTGTCATCTAATGTAGACAATGGATTTGGGTGCTCATGAGGTAGTTGCACTAATGGGTCAACAATTTTTAATAAAGAAGTGATAGCTTGTGGGACTGATTTTTGTAATGGTTGATTACATTAGACCATTTGTCTTGATGAGCATGTTGGGACTCAGGACAATGTTTCTTTTTCATCTTTACAGGATAAAACTAAATATTTTGAAAAGCTGCTTGTGCGTCATTGCAGCTTGTAATTGGACAATGTGTTTTTAAATGACTTGATTCACCACAAAAGGGTGTCTAAACATCTTAGAATATGAAAGTACCCTAACGGTGTTCAACCAGGACTGATTTACCAGCCTGAATTAGTAGACATTTTTGATTGTGGGTCTGGAATTTGTGAGGCTTATTATGAAAAACAATACAATGCTGTTCAAGTTACAATTTGAGATTAATCACTTACATGAGGACATATATGTGGGTTTGCTTTTTGACCAGTTTTCTTCACAATATTATGAAATGCTTGAAAAGTGGATAGAAGATGTGATGTACATTTAAGGAAAAGTGCAAAGCTTGATAGGGATAGAACAGCTTACTAGAAGAAGGATGTATATCCTGCTCATCTAATTAATAACAGACATAGGAATGATTCTTAAAGTTGTGATTTTAATACTGCTAATAAGGTTTATTTAGGGCTTGACTCTTAACCTATTTGTTTAGACTTTCCTGCCCCAGGACAACAGCCCTCAACACCTGTAACCCTCAGGAGGTCTTCCAGTGTAATGGAATAGAGGAAGAATGGGAAAAACATGGAAAAACTGCCCCATTCCTTGGGTCAAAGTTGGAACTAGCAGAAGAAACAGGGCAATGGAAGGAGGGTGGGGCTGGTATTAAATTATGTTGTTGTTTTAGGTCTAGTTCCTTACCCTATTTAAAATTCCTGTTTGGTTGCTTCCTGTCCTGATTCTGATATTGTTAACAACATTGACAAAAATGCTGAGAATTCAGGTGTGTTTGATTTTGGGGATGCCAGTGAGAATTTTAACACCAGACCTCTGTATTTAATGTGGTATACGAGTCTAATGTTTTTTTTCCGTGGTGGTGCAGCGGTAGCATTGTTGCCTCACAGCAAGAGGTTCTCCTGTTCGATTCTCGGCTTGGGTTGGGAGTGCCTTCTGTGTGGAGTCTGCATGTCCTCCCCGCGGTCGAGTGGACGTTCAAAAGACATGCGTTGAATGGGCTGCCTTCGTTGAAGGTGGGCATTGGGCTGGCAACTCAACACCATAAAAACCAACTGCTAATCATTAGCGGACTGGAGTTCTGCTGTGGCGACCCCTAACCGGGAAAAGCCGAAAGACAAACAACAACGAGTCTAATGGTTTTATTTTTTTTTTAATTATAGCGAAGGTCCAATTACCAATGGTTTTGTTAATATTTTTAACAAGTCTTTTACATTTGTACTTGTGAGAGATTTTGATTTGGAGGATATCCTTTTGGAGGTAAAAATTGTTTTCTAGAAAAATAAATTATTCTGTAAGTATAAGAGATCAGGTGCATAGTGGTGCATTGCTTTACAAGAAGAATGCATAAAATCCCCCACTGCAACATGCTTTATCACTATTTAAGAAGTTATATGACTCCAGTCTAAGGATGTTAGATTGGCAAAAGAAAAAAAAAAGGAGTAAAAAGTAAACAGGACTACATGTCTGTCAGGTGATCCAAATATCTGAATTACGAAACTTGACAATAGTGGAGGTGTGTCTTTTATGGATACCACTATATAGATAGATAGAGAGCAAAAATGCATCAGTACCTCTTTGATTGATTCATGGTTAGAATAAGTTAATTGGGAATTTGGACTTGGGGCTGATTTTTACCAGATATTTGAAGGTACACCATCTGGTGATACCAGACATTTTGGTATCTCTAAGAATCATAAAAATGAATTAACCCTATCTCTTAGACCTATAGTTGCAATCATTAGATCTTACACTGTACCACTAGCTACATGGTTTGACCACATGTTAAACATTTTTTGATAACAATTAAGAAATTCTTGGGACTGTTTAAGGAAAATTACTACCGTTAGTTAAGCTGATGTAGTTCTATTTGTTATTGTTGAAGTGAAGGATCTTTTTTGTTCATACGTCATGAGTTGGGCCTTGATTGGTTTCATGATGCTTTGGTTATTGGGTCTGATTTGAATAATTCTGACATTAACATTATTGTAGAGATTATTGTAGAGGTCATGGAAATGGTATATTAAATAACTTTCTATTTTTTGAATATGAGTATTTTAAGCCGTTAGTGGTGTTGCTATGGGAGCTGCCTCTGCCTCTATTTTTGCCAATGTTATTGGGAGCAGCAGTATATACTGTACAATCTAGGTTTTTGAAATTTATGCCATTATACCTTAGGTTTCTTGATGATAGTCTGATTTTTGGACATGCATGGTTTAACTCAATGAATTTGTTGATTATATCAATACAACTGCATTTTTGAAATTTACCAATAGTTTGAATAGTAGCAACATTTATTATTTGGGTATTACTATTTATAAAAATGTTTCAGGTAATACCTACAAGTCTGCTATATATCGTAAGCTGACTTTCTCTATTAGTTAACTGCATTTTACTAGTAACCATTCTTTTTGGCAGAAGTCAGCAGTTTGTAAGGCTGTCTTAATTTCTGAGGAGTATATGTTTCAGGGAGAGTGTAATAAGTTATGTAGTATGTTTATTGAAAGGGTATACCCTAAAGAATTGGTATGCACTATTAAGGTTAGTGTGTCTGGCAAAAGGGACAGTAGATATACCCAATGGTGGCTGGTGACTTCAAATCAAAGGGGGGCTGCAGGAGACAGCTGAATGGGTGGGGTCAATGGGAATGGGTGTGGCCAACTAGAATGGGGGGGGGCTATGCTCAAAACTACAAAAACTGTAACATTAATTAAATACTCTGCCCTGGGTGCCAAACCATCATTATGAGAGTCCAATCAAGACAAAATGAAGTGTAGAAGAAAAAACATATTTCAATCCATTGGCTGCATGACAGCTTACTTAATATCTAGATGGAAACAAAAAGGTTGTGAGGCATGAAAAATAAATTACTTTTTAAATACATTACTGGAATGCTAGTCAATATCAAGTATAAGAATAACAAGCAGCACTCAACTCAAACCACTTCTCCTTGACTCCAGTTCTAATTATAATTTATATTCAGCTTTATTAAAGTACCAAGTAACATGCTGAAAGTAGCAATCTCTGTGATACCCCCACTTGTAAAAATGTTTCTTATCCAAAAAAGACCTGCTGCCTGACAACAACTACGTACTTGTTTCATGGGGAAAACATGATCAAAGTAAAAAATGAACATCAAATAAGAAACAAGCTCAAGATAAATTGCTTAAAGGATTACTGCACAGGTTATGGACCACACATGATAGACTGGCATTCTGTTTAGTTTGCAGGTAAAGCCTGTAATGAGCTCTTAAAATAATGTAATCCTGTCCTTTATTACAAATACTATCATATGTATTTCAATAAGCAAGGCTTATATGTTATCTAGTTATGTAAGTATTTTCTGCATGGCAACAACAGAAAGGCTTTCAATGTTGGCAATACTGCTTATTAAAACATACTTGCATCTTACAATCTCAGACAAGCTTACCAGATGGTCATTAAAGCACTGCTACTTAAACACAGAGCAACAGGCACTTTCTGAATAATAATAAGCATAAATCAACAGTATAAAAATATGACAGAAACCAGAACATTCTGCAAAATCAAGGACAGATGAAAAGCCATTGTAGTACCTGTGTCTATCTTGGATGGGGGGATAGTCTGCACCTTTACACTGCATAACTGCTCCTTGCCTTGCTTGGACACATCCAGAGACACTACATGGGGGAGTGGTGTGCAACAAGTATGTCACAATTTGAAATGTCTCTGGATGACTGCAATGGCCCTGACACATTTGTCTTACCTCTCAACCTCTGAGCAAGAAATCTGGACAAAGCCATACATAGAAGTGGGACAAAGGCCCAAAAATAAGGACAATTTTTAAATATTGCTCTTATAAACTTAGAAAGATAATAGAATAGTAGGTCTTGCATTAGTATGAATTTTCTGAAGGGTATGAAATCTGAAACTGAAATGTCTGTCATTATTTTCTAACTTCAGTCTTTAATGATTTGCCACTAATTTGCCAAAAAAACACAATTTTATGAAAAATGGACCAAAAATGTGATTCAAAAATATAAAATAGCCACACGATACAGCTGGGAACCTGTCAAAGAAGGGACACTTTTTAGTATTAGTATTGCTAACTTCACAGCTGACAAAATAAAAGAATCTACATGCATTTCTGAAATAAAAGTAATCTATAACTGATTATTACAGTTATTTATTAATTGTAAACCCTCCATATTTTCTTCCAAAATTGCCATTTTGCGGAGGGATTATTAGGGGAAGACTAACATTTTGAGCCAAAATCAGGGACAGTTGAGAGGTTTGGATATGCCTAATTCTATAAAGCAATTTATTTGCATGTACCTCTCAACCTGTTATTGCAGGAAATCTGGACAAGGCCAAATATATGGGGGGGGATATAAACAGTACTAAAAATTGCTCTTGTATAAAATGAGACAGTTGATCGAATAACAGGTCTTGTTTTAGCATGCATTTTTCTGAAGGTTATGAAGTCTGAAACTCAGTGTCTGTTATTATTTAGTGACTTCATTCCTAAATGATTTGACAGAAAATCACAAATTTTATGAGGAACAAACGAAAAATAAGAAGCAAAAATCTATTCATTCTGCAAAACTCTGGACACTTGAGAGGTATAGTTCAGCCGGGGCTGTCTTTGAGTTTGCTGACCTTCCCCCCTCACAAAATCATGGTCGAATGGAACTTCCCCCCTACAGCCATTCCAATGAACCATTACTTGGCTATTTCACCCCATTTACCATAAACACTAATGTGCATACTGCTTTACTTCTGCAATGATTTGTACTTCATTTAAAAGTTTTACTTTGCATTTTACAGTGCAAACACTAATAGATATCATATCTGCTAAACAAAGCAATGCAGTTTCACAATGAGAACAGACTTAGCATTAAAACTTATCTGCCCTTGAAAACTCACAATCACTGAAACAGCATTAAAACCCACATTCAAAGAAAATACATTTTGCCAGTGGCAGATGAACTTTGGGTTTGGGCTGTTTTCAAATCACAGGCCCCTTGCACACGAAACATATACATGCTCTTTCATAAACCTTCCTGATTGTATTAAATTATATTCCTTGTACAATACAGTACAGTTTTAGACGGTGTTTTAAATTTATTGTTTTGAATTTTTTCCAGTAAGCAATGAAACAAAATGCATGTACCAGTAATGACAAAACTGCCCAATTCAGAACATTTCCATCATAAAATTCTACTCAAACTTCTACAGTCCACCAGTATCAGTACATATGCACAATCTGTGAAGAAGTAAAAGTCATCTAAATAATTCCACATTAGAGATCTGTGACTAATGAAGAGGTTGCTGCTAGCAAACAACTTTGTATTTCATTGTTTCATCTCCAAATAAAGTGCCCGTTACTCTTGAGGAATAAATTGCCTATCTTACACTAAAAAAATGATAAGCTAGCAATATTGCAATAGGGAATGGATGACAAACTGATAACAGGTTCATAGTTACTAGGTATCTTCGCATCCACCCCTTTTGCAACACAGTACAGTATCAGAAATGCATCTATCTACTGTGGGAGTAGAACCCACAGCCTTCTGCATCAAAAGCAAGTATACTACCTGTTGTGCTATTAACAATGCAAGCAGGCTCAGCATAAGCAGCACTAAACTTTTGCTCCCCTGCAGCTCTCAGCTCCTTGTAAAATCTACTCACTCAGTTGTATCTCTGAACTTTGCAGCACAAAGAAATCTGGAAAAAGCCAAAGTTTATTGTGGGGGGACAAAAGCCCAAAAACCAGGGACACATTTTAAACATTGCTTGTATAATGTTGGAAAGTTGCTAGAATAAAATGCTGTGTTACCACCATACATTTCACTGCCAAGCATTAAACCCAGGACCCTGTGCAAAACAGTCAGAGCAACATACCACTATGCCAAATCAGCTGTTTTGTGAAAGAGGAAGACGGAAACTTAAATGGCTACCATTTAGTGAATTCAGTTCTCACCATAGCACAGCTGTCAACCTCTTAGCACAAAACACCTGAACAAAGCCAATAATGGGTGAATACAGCCCCCAAACATTCAGTGAATTCAGTTCTCACCATAGCTCTCAACGTCTTACCAATAAAGATCCGGACAAAGCCAGTAATGGGGGAATATAGCCCCCAAACATATTCAATGAATTCACTTTCTTACCATAGCTCTCAACCTTGGCACAAAACCTGGATAAAGCCAATAATGGGGGAATACAGTCCCAAAAATGGGGGCAAATTTCAAATATCCATCTTATACACTTAGAAAATTGCTAGAATAAAAGCTTTTGTGTTACCATGCACTTTCTGAAGAATATGAAGTCTGATATTCAAATGCATGTCATTTTTAACATGTTAACCAGGAAAGTCTGACTTGGAACAAAATCTAATTTTTAGCAGAGGCCCAGGGAGAAACACTCCAGAAAGACACATGTCTTTGTAAGATGGGAGGACACTAGAGGAAACAAAAACAGGGAGGGCATACAGACTCCACACAGAAGGCAAGGCAACCCAGCTAAGAATCAAACCAGAGAACATATAGCTGTCAGGCAACAATGCTACCACTGCACCAATGCACTACTTACTTTGCAAGGACACAAAAATACAAAAAACACAGATTTTATGAGGAACAGAACAAGTATGAGGGGAAAATCTGTAACATTTTTACAGATGGTGGTGGGTAGGGAATTCAGGCTCTTGCCACCTGGGCCCAAAGTGCAGGGTTCAAGCCTAATTCTCTACCCACCACCATGTAGCACCTGGGGCATTTTACATACAAACACACACCTTCGTACAGCACTGAATACATCCTTCCACAGCTTTGTTTGTTGGAACAGCACTGAATACATCCTTCCACACACACAGCACTGAATACATCCTTCCACAGCTTCGTTCATTGGAACAGTACTGAATACATCCTTCCACAGCTTTGTTCATTGGAACAGCAATGAATACATCCTTCCACAGCTTCGTTACGCCCGCAAGATGTCCTTCCCTGACGAGACTCCCAGCCTGCCAATGCTGCAGTCTGAGTCCTGCATAGACTTCTGGGATTTCTGCACTTGAATGCTTCGTTATCTGGACTGCTGCTCAGACAGTCTGCGCATGCTCCAGACTGTCTCAGCAGCAGTCTGGATATCGGTAATGCTAGTGTGCATGGGCGAAAGTCTGCTATTTGCAATTGTTTTTTTGTTTGTGTTTTATTTTATTTTATTTTATTTAGCTTTCTTTCTAATTTTATAGCTGGGGGGGGCTGCAGTCCCGCAGTCCAATAGCACAGGCCACCCCTAGATATACCTCAATTTTAAGAGAAAAGATAAACATGCCTTTGGTGTTCACAACTAGTAGTGAAGGTTTTGATAAAGCAATGGTTTCATCTTCTATGAATGAGTGAGCAGGTTAAACAACTCATTAAAAACTGGAACATGATAAAATAGTTCAGTGGAGGAGTGACAGACGATTTTGAAGACACTAAGTTTGTATACAAAAGGGGCAAAAATATAAACAATATTGCGGAAAGATCATGTAAACAAAATCAGCAGTATGTATGATGAAATGTGGGTCCTGCCCACAGTGTAGGTATAATATATGCGTGTGTGTGTGTGTGTGTGTGTGTGTGTGTGTGTGTGTGTGTGTGTGTGTGTGTGTGTGTGTGTGTGTGTATTTATTTGCCATTTATTACGAGGTTAGTCTGGCTGGGCAGGTGCCCTTTTTCAGCAGAGCTGAAGAGAAAAGCCCCAGAAAACAATGTTTACAGTAAGTTATAAAAGTGATTAACTGGTGTATACAAGAGAAAATACAGATATAAACAGAGACATTAACAAAAATAGTGATACAAAACTCAATAAAGAAGACATACATTGTTCTAAAATATTTTTTCAAGCTGCCCTCAGTAACCTTAAAATAACACTATGTGCAAATCTAGTTATATGGTAGGAGAAAGAGGGAAGGGGAAAAGGGAGGACTAGAAGATAGGCAGGGCCTACTTTTAGCACATAGTCAAGTCCTGGAAAAATAGTACATACATGCATAGATATAATGATAATGTCAACATTAAATTAAACCACACCTTAGGAGTATGAGAAATAATTTCAGATGCAATTGTAAAGCCTCTGTGGTGCCTCTCAGTTTTACCAACATAAAAACTAAGGATTAGGATATATGAACATTATTATGCTATTAGAGCAAATCAATACATAAATAAATAAAGGAAAAACTAACTGTTTAAATAATTAGAATGCCTACAGATTTGCAGTTCAGAAAGTGTGTGTATGAGTAGTTTGTCATGGTGACTTTTGTCAGTGTTACTAAAAAAACTACCATACAATTGTTGACAAAAAAAATAAAGAAGAATTGCACCAAAGTATATTGTATGCATCAGTAAATATCTGAATATGGATGTGAAGTAAATCAGCCAGACATTTCAGATGAAGTCATTCAGCTCAGGAGAAAGTCTGTATCATGAATTAATAAGATATTTATTAAATGTGCTTTTTTAAATTGATGTAATATAGCAATAATTATCCCTGGGCCAGTCTGATGTGCTGCTTTATATATTCCTGTTGCAATTAATTCATTTGGGCTTCATCCTTTAGTTAAAGCCAAGTAGTTGTTAAAGAGGTTACCTGAAGAATGGGACTGTACACTGATTTCTTTTTAAAGGGAATAAGTTGTGCATAATTTTTTTGAAATGAATCGTGTAACAGAAAATGATCCAGTGCATTGCAAAGTAATTTGTACAAGATCCTTCTATATAGAAAAACTCAAGATCAGGGAATCAGAAAAACAAAAAATGATTGTTCATAGAAATTAATGAATATTTTTATCTGGTAGGGAAGTAAGTAGCCTTGCCAGTGCATTTCGTAAAAATCTTTTGTACTGACCGTACATTCTCTATCCTAGCATCAAAACTAAGGGGTTAAATTCCCCTGTCCATCTGAGATGTTCAGAAGTACTTGGACTTAAGACAACAGCTAAAGGTGCACCTCTTAAAGCAAGGTGCAGCTGCACTCATTCAGGGCACATTACATGAACCCTGCGGCTCTCTCACCCCCACCCCTTTATCCTTGATTCATCCTTCCTTATCTCATCTTGTTATCCCCTTACTGCCTCTCGTCCATTCTACTCCGTTCTTCTCTTTCAGCACTTTCTCTCAGTTTCTTACACTTCTTATTTACTATTCTTCCGTCTGGATACCTCTTGTATCTTCTCCGTCTTTTCCCATGGTATCCTTCTGTGCAACTATTTTCACTTGCCTCTTTTATGATCTTTATGCCTCTGTCTATATAGTGATATGCTGCTCTCCCTGTAGCATAAGCCATCTCATTCATTTTGGCTACATCTTACCCATTACATTTTTTAATCCATGTTTTGACTCTAACTGCTTCTTGAATTAAATGCTGTAGTGCATTTTTGCATGTAGAAATCTGTAAATCTTTGTGTGTATGTATATATAATATACAGTAGCATATCTCTGTGTCTGTAAATGTTTTGTTCATTCATTTCTTCTGTGCTCCTATTCAGCCAGTCTGTGCCTGCCAATAGTCCATTGAGATCAGTGCCCTACCCCAGTAAACAAATATAAATAAGTAAAATAAATTAAAACCCAAATATAATGCACAGAATGTCTTTACATGCAAGTTGTATCAATTTATTTTTGATGAAGCGCTCATACTACAGACCTTTAGAGGGAGTCATAAAATGTTTGAGATCACACTTGCAGTTCTTTCTGTACTCCCCACTGATATACCAAGGTTTTGGATCCTACCTCAGCCATTCTGTGTTTTTGTGAGACATGACCATTTACTCAGTTCAGATTGTGAGGAATCATTCTAGATACTTGATCAAAATGGAGTGCAGGTAGATAGAATGCCCTTTGAGTAAGACTGAAAGGCTGATATCACTGTATCATGGTGCAAAACTCTAACTTTTATTGGTCTGAGCAAACACTCCTGGATCTTTGTGATGAAGCAGAAGCCTTAAATGTTTACTATACAGAAGCTTTAACGCACTGCAATATGCTTACTCTATCAGCAAATGGCTCAGAAGTTTGAGACTGCATTATGCAATTACCTCGGTTATAATGAATATAATTTTATGTGGCATTTTGCACACCATGTAGGATATGTATTCTTATTAGGTTAGTCATAAGCTCTGGTGTTTTAATTGGACAGCATGAGTATAAGGAATTAACACACTTGTGCTTATCCTGGAAATGCTTTGTAACTTTTCTTTCCAACAAATTTGTAGTACGTCTGCAGAAATGAAATACATGTCAAAACTTTCTAAAATCTTTACTTTTTAAGCATTCACAAGGAAATGGAACTTTCGCACAATAGTCATAAAGATACACAGGAATGTTATAGCTACGGATTATATATTTACATATAGTTAATGCAAAGCATTTTCTGTCTATTGCAATCATTTTGTAATGTCAGCTTTTAAGGCTTCATTAATTCAACAGACTGCGTAAGTTAATTCCCACTGCAAGCAAAACATTTTTTTCTGATCTCTGGGTGCACCTGGAGAAATGAAACACAAAATCCCCCTCTTGTTTACTGTCACAGAAGCTGGTATTTTATGAAAATCGTCATATTTAGCATTTGCAAAGGACTCGGGTTGATTATGTAGGGCAAACTGATCTGCTGTTCCTTTCTGGACCAGTTTACACTTGCAAAATGATGGGGCTTGAACACTGTCTTCTACCTCAAGGGCATCTCAACAGATCTTATGAATATATAGTATTAGAAAGAAGCTTTGATGATATTTCTGTATGTTATTTTCCCATAGTACTTTACAAGTGCCTTTCCATGGGATGGTAAAGCATTTAAACAAATACATCTCTCAACACCATGAATCTTATTGTAGCTTTCATACGGCTGGGTTTTGAATAGCATGTGAACATTATTATCATACTTTTAAGCTTTAAATGTAGCAATACCAGCAGTTTTCTTCCTTCTAGACTCTGTTAATAAACAGTTTTGTTTAATGACGAGTTTTATTGTTCATATATATTACAGGCCGAAAACAAGTTATGGATGATTAGTTTAAAAATAAAAAAAGTACATAGTGTCTAATAATATAACTTTGAAATCATACAGTAGCTTGAAGTAATGCTTAGTTTCATTTATGTGTCTAGTTCATAGCATAGCTGCCAGTATTTTTCATGTATCATTTTCTTTGGATTATCATAAATTTTGTACAGACTTGTCCATTACACATGATTATATCTATAAGTGATGTTTTTTGTTTTCTGAGAGTTGTAGAACTGATACATAATAAGTCTTTAAAAGGGCTAGAGAGAAACACTATTAACATTTTATGCGCTGTATATAAAGACAATTTTAATTACTTTCATTTTAACATTAAGGCATACTGTTTAATCTCTTAGTCCAAGAATTCAGGTCAATGCCAAAAAATAATTTAGGGCGGTGAGGGAGCAGACGTTCATAATCAAAGAGTGATTTTAATTATTTCTCTTATAATCTTAAAATTACTAAAATAGGTTTTATGTCGGCATGCATTTTCTGAAGGATATGAATTCTATAACTCAAATATATGTCATTCTTGTTTCTCTATATAAGGTAGGCCTCGAGCAGGAAGTACTTTGAAAGAGTAGTCTTGAATCATGAGATGTACTTGTATATCACTGTTGCAGTACCCAAAACAGAAGGGATCTCCTGCCCAGCGCAGCCCAAAGCTTGGACAGTATATAAAAGCCTAATGATCTTGTATGCACCGTATATCACATTTAAACCCCCTGCACAGAACATCGGGCATAAAAGGGATGTATGGAAGTAACTACCCAGAACATCTTTGCCACCAGTTTTAATGCAACTTCTGAATGCCTTGTTGCTATATTGAATACTTTGCCACCAGATAAATGCCCCATTGGTGTTTTTTTGTTGTTTTAACTTTCTTGGTTGTGTATTTTATTTTTTTACCTAGAGCTCATGTCATCCAAGAAGGGAAGATGTCAGTGTGGGAGGCAGATTCCCCATAAGGATCGTCACGAGCAGTGTCTTTTTTTTGTTTTTGTTTTTTTTTGGGTGCTTCTCATGACCATACTTCTTGTTGTATTTGGATTCATTAGCTGTTCAGACTCCACTGGATGTCCCTCTAGAAGCTGTTAATAGCTCTGTTGGTTGGTCAGCACCTATGTCAGATTCCTCTGCCGTGACCTCATCAGAGGCTAGCATGGAGCCGTTCTTCCACACATCCTCTGAGACATTGCAGGGATCTGTTTCAGATGATGAAGGAGAATTGCAGTTGATGAACTTAGATGGCCCTAGAGGAATTCTGCAGATGTTGGCCAGGGAGGAGGTTCCGGGTTCTCTTATTGAATCTCACCAAGAGTTTGAATCTCCAGTACTTGTTAGTGCTGATATCCCTTCCAAGAAAAGAAAAAAAAAACTGAAGCATGTTAGTCTCCCCTAAGGATCCTCAAAGTGAATAGCAGAAGTTAACTCAGGGCTTGTTTTCTGACTTGATGGCCCTAAACCCTGCTCAAAGGGTTTCAGTACCTGCTCCATCTTGGGTCTGTACCCCTTCTAAACAGCTTAGGGAACTGGATTCCTGAGATGAGGATTTAGTGTTTAATGTGGTATCATTGTCCTATTCTTCACAGATGCCTTCAACTTTGGCTTATTGTTCTGATCAATAGCAGTCTGTTTACCACGAGTCTCCTTTTGGGAAACTGTCCTTTGGGGGCACAATTGCTAGGATGATGGAATACTTTAAGTGGGATTCTTCTTAAGTGTCTGATATTCAGAGAAGATATTATGAGTTGCTTCAGGTGGATATGCCTAAACCATCAGTGGTTCCTCCTGTGTTGGCTGCCTTATTAAACACTTTCATTACTGCTTCCAAGTCTCCTGATTCTCAGCATCCTGCCCCTAAGAAAACCAATAGGCTCTACAGGGTTCCTGAGGTTTGTCAGTTTTTATTTAAATGTCCTGCGTATCCTGTTGTGGTGTCAGTCTCTCATGAAAAACCTTATAAGCTTTTGCCTTTTGATAAGGATAGTAGGGCAATGGAGATGATTGGTAAGTAAGTTTACACTGCTTCTACTTAGGCCTTTTGGGGTTGTTAATTACCAGACCCACATTACCAGGTATGCTATGCCCTTGATTGCTCAGGCTTGTCAGGTTTTTATTATCTTCCTGATTCTGAAGGCAAATCCTCTGCTTATCTATTTTATGTTCCAAAACATTTCTGGTTCCTTGAAAGGAGGGGACTTGGAGACTAATTCTGGATCTCTCCCAGCTTAACACATTTCTCAAGGTCTCTCTTCATATGGTTATTCTTCAAACACTGTTTTCTCTTTTGTTACCCTAGGCATTTCTGGTGTGCTTGGATCTAAAAGATGCTTACCTTCATACCCCTATTCACCCTCTGTTCAGGAAGTTAGATTTCTCTGTCTTCCTTTTATTTTCAGTTCTCTGCTTTGCCCTTTGGTCTCTCTACTGCCCCAAAGGTATTCACAAAATGCCTAGCTCCTGTGATTGCTTTCTGCAGGCTCCTAGTCATTCATATTTCCTTATCTGGATGACCTATTGCTTCAGATGCCTTCTCCCAGTTGTCTGCTGCAAGATGAAATTCACCATTTCTTTTCTTCAAAGTCTAGATTTACTATTAACTTCCAAAAGTCCATCCTGGCTTCCTGTCAGGGTCATGTGTATATGGGATGCAGGATTCAGAGGTGCCAGTGTTGGCCACTTTTCCATCTCCAAAAGTTTTGTCTTTGGCAGCCTTATTTCAGTCTCTTCTTCTGACTGCAATGCCAGCCAGAGTGTTTTTCCAGCCCTGGGATTCATGACCTTTTCTATTTCAAGACTTCCTCTTGCCAGATTGCATATTCTGAAGCTGCAGTGGTACCTCAAGTCAGTGTTGCTGCAGTATTGTCACCCTCTTAATTTCAATGTTCTTCTTCTTTCCTTTCTAAAGAAGGACTTCAAGTGGTAGATTTAACAGCTTGCTCTCAACCTAAGCCATCCCTTTCCGCCTCCAGTCCCTTCTCAAGAACTATTCACTGATGCTTCAGGCATGGGATGAAGGGCTTCTTTTTGTCAGCTGAAAGTTCAGGGTCTCTGGCCTCCCCATCAGCAATCAGACCATATCAAGATCAACAAAATGAGTACTCTGATACTGGCACTTCAAGCTTTTCACCCCATGTTGTCTCTAGGCCTCTTGAAGCTGTACACTGACAACACTTCAGTGATGAGGTATGTCAACATGCAGGGAGGTAGAACATCTTGCCACCTCTGTAGGATGAATATTCAGGCTTGGAAGGTGGCTCTCCATTATCATGTAACTCTTCAGGCAGTGTAAATTCCTTCAGAGCACAGTCTAGTGGCAGACTCTCTGACCAGGTCCAAAACACAGGCTCACGAATGAAAGCTTCACAGAGATGTGTTTCTAGACATTCTCCATTGGTGGGGTATTTCTCAGATCTTTTTGCCTCCCCTCTGAACAGCCAGCTTCTGTTCCAGAGTGCTATGCCATTTGGCGTGGAAGACAGATGCCCTTTCTTTTCCTTGGAATGGGATGTTTCTTTATGCTTCCCCCCTTCCTGTACTTCCAAGAGTCCTACAGAACATTCAGCTAGACTCTCTAAAAATCTTTAGTGTCTCACTTTTGGCCAAGACAGCAGTGGTTCCCCCTCTGAATGCATCCAGGGGCAATCACCGATAGTTATCTCATGTTTGGTCTCACAGGATAAGGGATCTCTCATCCATCCTTACTTGTGAACTTTTCACATGACATAGTGAGTGATAGTGTTTCAATCTCTTTCAGGCACCTCTTTTCTGAGGATGTGCTTGGATTTTACAGGAGGCAAGGGAACCCTCTATAATCAATCTTGTATGTCCAAATGGAAAATATTGTCTGGCAACATGCTCATAGCTATGACCTTTTTACAGTGGGTGTCCCTCTAGTCCTCTCTCATTTGTGTGATTTGCTCCAGTCTAGCAGGGCCTATTCCTCCGAGAAAGGCCCATTTGTCAGCCATTTTTGCTTGTCTGCCCTTGAATCCTCCTCCTTTGATGTCTTGTTTTGAGGTCAAACAATTTCTTAAAGGCATCCTGCATATTGGGCTTCCAAGAAAACCTATTCAGCCTCCTTGGGACCTTAATTTTGTTTTGGAAAAATTGACTTTGGCTGTTTTTGATCCTGCAAATTCTGCTTCTTTGTACTTGGAAGGACTGTTTTATTGCTGGCTTTTTATTCTGCTTGGAGGGTTTCTGAGCTCCAGGCCCTTATGACATTTCCTCCTTGTTTTTTTTTTTTTTTTCCCCCACAGGGACAGGGTGTCCCTTTATACTAAACCTTCTTTTATGACCAAGCAAGTAAACAATTTGTTCTTGAATAAGTTGGTACAACTTCCTTTTTCCCTTCTCCTCAGTCTGCCAGTGAGGGGGTCTTGCATACTTTGGATTTCCACAGACAGTTCAGGTACTATTTGGATAAAGCTAAGGCCATTTGTAAGTCTGATCAGTTTTTGTTTACTTTCACCCCAGTATATTGGATTTGGCTGTTTCTAATCAAAACAATTTCTTCCTGGATATTGAAAGCCTTTTCCTGGCAAATCTCTGACTACTACTGTTAGAGGTCATTAGAGCCATTGCCTCTTCTGCTGTCTTCTTCATAGGACTGGACACCAGTTCCATCCTAGAAGATGCTACTTGGTCTTCAGTGCATACCTTTAGTAAGTGTTACAAGTCTGATATGGTTTCTAGAGTAGGTTTTGCTGAAACCATTTTATATGGGTTTGTTGAGTTTTCTTTTCAGCCTTCCACCTCCCATTTTGTAGAGTTTTTTACTCTTTCTTCTGTTTTGGATACTACAACAGTAATACAGAAGGACATAATACAGCTGTGTGCAATCATACCATAACAGTAGATGTCCTTCTCACTGTTGCAATATTCGCTCCTTCCCTCCAACCCCCTTTTTGTTTGTTCTGTGTTTTGTTTTAAATTGCCCTTTGGCTGAGCATTTCCCCTTTTTCTTGCACATATTTCCTTCTAGATGTACATGGACTCCTTTGACCTGTGGAGACTGTTCTCTTCTGGGGTAATTCAGTTCTGGGTAGTTGCATCCATATGTCCCTTTTATGCCCTATGTTCTTTGTGGGATGCATAAATGTGGCTTCAGTTTAAATGAAAACATGGAATCTGGTCGAAAGGAAAGAATCTTAGAGTATCGGAACGCTATAGAACAAACTGTCTTAAAACAGCATGGGTTCACAAAACTGGTCTTTGGAAGAATATTAAATATTTCTCTTTGAGCAGATAATCGGGTTCTGCATAATATAATAGCCTGACAAATCAGAATGTC